>NC_092208.1:1178150-1191783 GCF_043381705.1 Parasteatoda tepidariorum | reverse complement strand
CCACCGTTGGGATTTGAACCCGGTTCAGAAGTTGTGAAACACTGGTCTAAACAAATACGTTATCACAAAATAACCACATAATTAAAAATAAGTAAAAAACAAATAAAATCATAAAAATAAATTATCACAAGATTCGCTTGAGTTATTTTTTAAGACTCCCGTGCTTATTAAAAAAGTTATTTTTATCAATTTCCCTAAAAAATTTCAAAATTACCACAATGTCACTCTTCTGGGCTGTCCGAAATGTTTTCTGAAATCTATTCAAATTACTTAAAATTTTTATTCCAACATTTCAATAATTAAAGTAAACTATATATATATATATTTGAAGGTAAAAAACAATATTTTTTGAAACTCTTTAGTTATTTTATACGACAAGATTTGAAAGTTTGTCCCTAGTTGTTCATGTCACTTTCCTTAGAACTTTTCGATTATTTTAAGTAAAGTAAAAAATAATTTTTTACCCGAAACATTTACCACTATGTACTTTCATGATATGATAGTAGGTACCATGTGTAACAGTTTTTTCTGTCATTCTGCGCTATAACAGTTTTATTATGCAAAAAAGTAAAAAAATAATACATATTATAACGATTCTATTATAGTTAAACTTTCTTAATCTGTCTGTAGAATTTAGAATCTTTTAGTTTTTTAAGAATTTTAGTTCTTATATCTTTAAACTTTTAGTTTTTAAGAATTGTAGTTCTTAGATCTTAAAAACTTTTAGTTTTTACGAATCTTTGTTGTTATATCTTTAATATCTTAATTTTTAAGAATTTGTGATTTGAAAATTTAAATTTTTGGAAAATCACCTATAAGTTCTTTTTAACTTAAATGATTAAACATATATGAAAATGATGCACGAGGAAAAATGCTCCGTTGCATTCACGGTTTTAAACATAACACAAGAAGTTACTATTTATACCCGTTGAACAAACTGATTGTTTATTGATTGTTTATTGATGTTATCACCGTTAACTCGATATCAATGGAACGAAATGGCTTTAAAGTGCATAATTATGCTTTTTGATTCGCGTAGTTCTGCAATAGTTCGTTGTGTGCCACTGGGGTTGTTGAGGTTTAAGGCGAAACAATTTCGTGACCACCGGTAGTATGGTGGCAATGTGGTCAACATAACTCACAAGCTGGTACCCACCGATTTGAAGATCGGTGAGCTTCATGCCGCCACTTGTGATCGAACCCCAATCCTCCATAATGACAGGTTCAGTATCAATATCACCTTTATGACAGAACAATCGTGGTATATGATTATTCTCATCTATCACGTACTAACCTTTTATTTTATTTCATAACCGTCTGTGAAGAGCCGACCCAATTTAGGGTTTACGGCTACTAGTACCGTAGCCCTGTAATTTTGAACCTAATCCAAAGGACAAGGGAACTCCTGGATCAAGTATTGAGAGAAATCTTCCTTCTTGGAGGACCTTTTGATGGAACTAATCCGTATTTGCGTTACATGAAGAGGAAAACCACGAAAACCATCCACGTTTAGCCTGATGGCAAGAGGACTTTAACTCATGATATGTCTACCACTGAGGATATTTTACGTCAGCACTGTGGTCGGTGCGAGTCGGGTGCGGAATTCCAGCTATTGCTGGATCGGTGCGGTGCGAATTAACCAGCTATTGCTGGGATCGTTCCTGGGTCATCTCATTGGGAGGCTAGTGCTCTATTCCCTGAGCCACCACGGCTCTCTACATATTAACTGGAAAAGAATGGCACTCATCGGTTGTAGTAACAATGTAAACTCTTTTTTTTCCGAGTTGGCTTAAGCCAGTGCTAATTAGGAAAATGGTGCGAAATTTCATCAGAAAGGAAAAGCTTATTTTTTGAAAGCATTTGGGATCTAGAAATTTACTCCACTGTATTGTTTGGGCTTTCATAAATTTAGTTTTAATCATTAGTTTTAATTATTTTCATCGAAATGGAAAATTTTTTCTCAAAGTGACCATTTTTTAAAAAGTAACAAATTTTTTAAATGTTTAAGCTTATGAAACCCCAGAAAATTATTCAGGGTGTATAAATGGTGTATGTATGTTACGGCTAATGTGCTATTTAGTTACTGTGCAGATAAACTAGATTAATACTTGCTCAAACTATGTAGGTAGTCTGCACATTACCGAAAAAGTATTCGTTAATGTGAAAATAAGATCTTTGCTGGAAAGCAACAACTTTTCTGTAAACTTAAATTATCAATGTTATTATTTTTATATTTTGAGGTCTAAATCAAGTTAATTCCATCAATCAACAAATTAGTTAATTGAATTCATCATCAATCTATTAAATAGCTATAGCCATACAAAGAAACAAGCGGTTTAAAATATTATTATAATTAAATGAGTTTTATGCGAGTTAAATAATTGAGAATTAAATGTCAATATTAAAGCAAAGAAATGAGGGAAGTAAAATGTTAAACTTTAACGAACGGCTTTAATGAGTACATTATCTAAAATACGAAAAATTTTTGATTTCTCACTTCGGCTGAGCCAATGAGTTGATCACGGAAGCTTCAATTACTACGAATTCTCCGTAGTTTCAAATTATTTTATTCAGTAGTGCTGAACTAAAGTAACATTTTTTGAAGCAGATGAAAAAAATTATTAAAACTTACGCTTTCGGCTATATGATTTAATACGTCTCTGTTGAAATTATTTTTGGTAGACAAAATTCTACATTATTAAAATGTAGATACATTACCCTCTAGAAAAAAAAATCTCTCCTTAGAAGTTAAAGTCTTTGCAAGGTAAGGAGCTCATTTATAACCGTCGTTGAACAGCCGACCCAATTTTTTTTGGGGGGGGAGGGGGGTTAAGACTACTAATTTTCAACTCCGAGGCCTTGTCATTTTGAACCCAATTCAGAAGACAAGGGAACTCCTGGAACTATTGGGAGACATTTTGCCTTCGTAGAGAACTTTTTGATAGAACTAACCCGCATGTGCGTTGCATGGAAAAGACCACGAAAACCACCCACGGTTAGCCTGACGGCTAGGAGACTGTAACCCATGATCCGTCTACCACTGAGGATATTTCATGTCAGCTCTGCTGTCGGTGCAAGCCGGATGCGGAATTCGCATCGACCAGCCACCGTTGGGATTTGAACCCGGTTCACCTGATTGGAAGGCGAACGGTGTATTCCCTGAGCCATCACGGCTCTAAGAAGCTCTTTTTATATCAGTTGTTGAACAGCTGACCCAATTTCCGGTTTACGACTACTAATGTTCAACTCCGTAACCTTGTCATTTTGAATCCAATCCAGAAGACAAGGAAACTCCTGGATCCTCCCAGAGGTATGATTTGTTATGGGAACATGGAGAACTTTGTGACTCGAGAGATTTAACGTGCATCAGTCACCATTTATTGCACGGGGAGTCTTCGGATCGAACCCACGAACTTTTGGAAAGGAAGCTTCAGCGGTATAATCAAAATGAGAGGTTTTTTACGAGCTTTGAAAATTATGATTTATAAAGAAGGAACTTATGATGGCCGCATGTGATTAGTAAATATAATCCGTGTTTTTCAATAACTGATTAAATATGATGGAGAGCAAAACTGTAAGAACATTTTCACCTGAAATCTATTTCACAGTTGACTATTCCTCGCACTGAATTCGAAGAGAATACTCAAAAGGCACTTCTATTAATGCAGCGACGAGATCCATAAAAAGAAATCCACTGAAAAAGGAAGTGGCAAAAGAATATCGTCTGCTGTCTACAACGGATCGTTTGGTTCTTCAAGAATATCCTGACAGAAGGAACTTTTTAAAGAGACGCACAGGCATCAAGAATTTAATGGAGTTGAACCCCCAGTCCCATTCCGGGTGGTGGGTTTTTTTTGTTGTTGTCCCTGGCTTCGATATATACTTTCTTCCTCTCTAATATTTACGTTTTCCTTTCCTTTTTCGCGTTTACGTGAGAGGATTTTACAAAGATTGATTCTTCGTCGCTTCACCACTGCTGCACCTGCACTTTCACTCCCTTTTTTTTTATTTTTTTGAGCATCACTAAATAAGGGAAAACTTCAAATAATTCATGCACCATAAAAAAAAAGCAAACGATATATTTCTCCCAAGTGATGAAGGAATGTTCGTTTTATTGTGATATTCTAATTGGAGTGCTGGTAAAAAAAGGAAACAGTTTATATTTTTTTTCGTCTGCTAAAAGAGGATTTAAGTGGGAATGATTAAAAGGATAAATGAAGTAAAGCTGTTGAATACTTCAGTTTGACATCAGAAGATGGGGGGAAAAGATTTGAATTGCATTCAACATTTTTTTGATATACGACAGTAAAATTTTCAAAAAAATGCGAGCATTATTTCTTCCTTTAAATGAATGACATTATTAAATAATGACTTGCAGAGGGAAAAGAATAAATGAGATTAAAATATAACCTAGTAGTTGTAACAAGTAATTTAAAAAAGATTGATGAAAAAATTGAATATAAAAAAAGTCAATTCCTACATAGGTTAACAAGGAAAAATTTTATTTTAGTTACTTCTTACCAAATAATTAAAATTTTATCTCTCATATGAAACTGAAATGAATGAATTAAATTTAATGAATGAATTAATATTTCAAAAAAACTGTATTGGCATCGAGTGTTATCCACTATAAGTTTAAAAAATGTATTTGAACTGGAATGAATGCATAAAAAGTATTTTGTGAATGATTGAAAATTTGAACCAGATATATAAATATATACACCGAAGAGCCATTACATTATGACCACCCTCCATCTGTAACAATGGGCTCACCCAGGTATTCATGGTTTCTCGCCCAGGAACAATGTTTTCATGGGCACATTAGGACCCATAATCCTCATAGAACAATCCCTGACGTTTGTAAGCTACTTGAACATAGTTGCAGACCAGGTTCACCCGTTCATGGCAACAGTTTTTCCTGCGGGGGATGGTGTTTACCAACAGGATAATGCCCCACGTCGTAAGGGTCGAATCGTCAAGAAACATTCCAGTGACTTTCTAGCCGTGTCATGGCCCCCAAATTCACCTGGCCTTAAGCCACATTAGGACCCATAATCCTCACAGAACATTTGTGCATAGATAGAGCATTTGTGGTCCTGCTTGAAAAACCAAATTCATGCTGCCACACTACCCCCTTCGCAATGTGAGGGAATTGCAGGACCAGTGGGTGAGCGCTTGGTACCAGATACCTCAGACTACCTATCATCACCTTGTGGAATCAATGCCACGGCGGGTGCTAGCAGTTTTGAGGGCTAAAGGGGGTCCTACTTGTTATTAGCAGGGTGGTCATAATGTAATGGCTCTTCGGTGTATATAGAGAGCATGAACTGATAGGAGGAATTGGAAAAAAAGTTGCGTGGCATCAGACTACTATAAAAGGATAAATTGGGTGACGTGTACCACATGTGCTACCACGTCATGTTCTTTATCGAATTTATCTGATACAGTGAATATAAAATAATTAAATATTTAAATGTACACCATAAACTATTTTTTTTGTTCAAATAGAGGTATAAGTTAGAAATGATCACTGATGTTATCTTTAAAATACGTCAAAAACTGAATAGCTTATAGTAAAATTTAAAACAATGACTAACACTTAACCCATCGGAAAATGCCATTTCTGTTTTCGCTCATCCCTATTTAATGAATGAATATTTGAAAAAACTGTATTAACCTCAAGTGTTATCCAATATAAGTTTTAAAAAAAAGTGGTACTATTTGAACTTGAGTGGATGAGTAAAAAACATTTTACGAACGATTAACTATTTGAACAAGATAATAGGGAGAGTGTGAACTAATAGCAGGAATTGAATAAATGCCGTTATTAAATACTGACTTACAGAGAAGAAAAATGAATGAGATTAAAATATGACCCAGTAGTTATAATAAAAACTGACTAGAAAATCAGTATTATTTGGCAGGATGCTGCTGCCAGAGTCCAACTCATGATAGTTTAAATGTTCTGCAGTCAAGCGATTTTCTCCAATACTTATCACCTTCTAATGACTGTAAATACCTATTTCGACAATGTATATATATTAAAAATGCACAGTACTGGTGCAGTTTTAATACAATTCCAGTAGTGTTTATTACCAAAATTAATTAAGCATCATTAACATCATTATTTGTATGGGAATGTTTTACAGTACTCCTAAAAGAAATAGTCTTCATTTATTTCGTTTCAGAGTACATAGTGTGCACCAAGTGCACGTCAATACATCCCTCCCCAGAACATCTCCACTGCACGAAGACCTTATAACGATACCTCTTATTGTATAAGACTTTTGGGGGAATAACGACCTCCTGGACGTTGTCCAGCTTGCAGTTAGACATTGAGGAATAAATCACAACTACAGGAACACTAACTTGCTGACGGAGTTCACCTTTACTACGTTCACTTTGATCAATGAGTTTATCCGACACAATTATAAAATAAATGTTAAAAATTCGTAAAAAAACTCTTTTTTTTAACGAGAGCTATAAGCTATCAAACATCACCGATGCTTTCTTTAAAATATTTAAAAATAACTTTAATTTTTATCACTGGCCAATTCTAAGATACTGAAAAAATTCAATTTTTCAAACGTCACTTTGAGAGGGTCGAATTTAAATTTTTGAACGATTTTCAGGATCGGGGGCTAAATTTGCCCTTTTCACCCTTTGTCGTCCAGCAGTGCACTGATCGTTAAGACACGGTTCCCAGTAGAACACCGAAATCAAGCATCACTAGTTGTGGTCAGTATCACTTTGATCAACCTGCTTAGGGACCGAGAGTGTGCGGTATCGGTCCTCGTTAAACATGTTCTAACGTAAAGTGTTCGACTTCGCGCTCAGGTCGTTGGGCTATCAGAGCAGAAGAGCCATCCCCTCTGCAGAGGATCAAAATTGTGGTGGTATTTCTTCGGATCATCCTCGGATCTGCTTCACAGAACGTCGCCAGTAGCCCATTGTGCAGCTCTATTGCGACGAAAATAAAATATCAACCTTCACCCTTTGTCCAAATTTCAGCTTAAACCGTTCTGGAGTTATGAAAGAGGTGCACCAACACGTTCACAAACTCTTTATTTTATTATTTAGAAGCAAAACTGCAAGCAGTCAACGTAGACGATTAAAATAATTATTGCAAATTAATTATTCCTCGTATTTCTTTTCAATTTTAAATAAAATTTCGAGCCAAATTATCTATTCGATCAAAAAACGAGATTTTGATAGCAATTAAAAATAAATTTAAAAAGCAAGTTCATGATTACAATGACGCCTCATCTCTGAACCTTATTTTTATCAAGCCAAATCTGTTAAGGCATTTTTGGAATCGCCATTTACGACTTCTGACTCTTATTACGAGGTTATTTAACGCCATAATTTAATTTATTTTTTAAAGAAAGATCCTTTATGCATTTTTGAGTGAACTTTCATTACTAATTCTAACACGAGGGGAAAAAAATCCCGTTTAAGATTTTTTTTTTAGGAGGCAAATGAAATAAATGCAAACTTAATTTTTCCTCAAAGAGAAATGCATTTTTAAAATCATCTCTGAATCCAACTTAACGTGAACAACTTCCGAGCATTTTTGTCCCGCAGGTTTTTTTATTTTTTTAAATTTTTTTTTTTTACACTTTTTGAAAAAAATTTTTTTTTTTCCGCTTTAACACAGTGAAACGATATAAAAAGAAGGTTTTACTTGAATTGCAACTTTTATAAAAAAAAATGAATAAATAAATAAAACTAAATAAAACCTTCAAAACCACTTTTTTGTAGTTACTTCAATGAAAAAAAAAATACTATTGCAATCCAGTTTTTTTTTACCCTTCCTTTTTTGGTTAAAGGAAGAGCGAGAGGAAGTATAAAAATAAACAGAATACTGTGTGTAAAGAAGAAACAAGGAAAGCAAGTTTTTAGGTGCCCAAAATACTTACTTCAAACAGATACGTTAAGGAAAAAGGCCACTTGATAAAAAGTGTCAGTTCTTTCTTTCTCTTACAACATTTTTCTTCTAATAGGGAAAGCTATATTTAACACTAAGCATACCAACACTTAATCCACATCTATTTCAACCATACCACAATGGACCGAAATTAGTACTTCGATAAAATTTGTTTCAAAATTTGGGGGTTTTTATGTGCGGGTAAATTGAATTCATAGTTGACATTTTGAAATACACTAAAAATACCCAAAGAAAACAAAATGGCGGCTGAAATATAAAGAGCAAAAATTAAAAAAAATGATATAGTACGTTTAAATAATTAAATATGGCAATGAAAATGTAATAATTTTCGTCATTTTATATTAAAAATGAGAAGCAAATTATATTTCCGAAGTAATATTACAAATGAAGGCGAACTAATTACAAAATAGCGAGAAAACTTGAAAAAAAAACATAATTTACGTTTTTCGGTATTTTGAGTCCACCTTTGCAATATGGGCAAAATGGGGCAAGATTTTCCGAAAAAGAAGCATGAAAGAAGACAGCAAAAAAAAGTTTAGCTAATTACCTCTTGGAACTTTTCGGAACTAAGTTTCGAAAGTCATTCAAGCATTGTAAAATGTCAAATGGTAAGATATAAACTATAAATTTTTCAAGAGTAATAACTTATCCAACCAGTTGAAAAATTGCACTATCATTTCAAACTCATTACTCTGATAAAAATGTAACAGTAAGGTGAAATTCCTATATATATTTCTGAAATAAAAATGTAAAAGTTAAATTTAAAAAAAATTAACATATTTTTAATTACATTGTACTCTTGTCGGTCCAAAAAGTAAATTATAATATTTGGAATGATTATAAATTTGGGCTATATTAAAACTGCCTACACATATTTTAGTTGAAAATTTAGTTTTTGACTTTTTGCCAAAGATCATGGTCTTCTGGCCCACAGTGCATACCCGGTCAAATAACCGGACTATATGTTTCTCGATTGAATGTATGGAATATGGATGATTGGAAGGAAATAAATTAAAAACAACTTTATTATAATTAAACAAAATTGTATTTTTCCAACTTTTATGCATTACAAACGCGAAGAATAATAATTTTCAATTCATTGCTCAAAGCATTTATTTTTTACATATACAGGATGTTTCCACAATACATTTTCCCCAAACATATTTCTTCTAAATATTTCTATAATTCTCATAATTATAAGAATACATAAGAACTATAATTCTTATAATTATTCTCACAATGAATATTATTTCTTCTAAGAACTTGTGCTGTCTTGATTGTTTCGACATTTTTCTGGGTGAAAACTAACAGTTAGTTAGAAATGAAGTAAAACTATCAGCCTAAAATATATGCTACTTACCAAAATATTTAGTTTTTGTCACTTTTTCTGACACAAAATTGCCCATCTAAAATTTTAGGTACTTTCTTGAAATTTGAATTCGCAGTCATTCTGATTGAACTAACAACGCAACAGTCTTTGCAGAAATGTGCAATAAATCGAATGCAATACGCTGAACACGCATCACATCGTCATTTCTGATTCGATAACCTCATAAAGCAGTAAATTGTTCTCCCGGTCAAATGACCGGTTGTGGTATAAATAGGTATACGACAAGTATTATTCGAAACAAACAAAATACAAATAATAATAATAATAGAATATTAACTGTATATAAATAATTGTTAGAAAAAGTCACGAAGTTAAATGTGCAAAATCGATTGAGATGCAAAAGTTCTTAAACGGTCGATTGACCGATTATGGTATGTTTAGTGTTAAAGCGATTGTTTTTTTCCCTTTAAAATTCTTTGAAGACAAATTATCTAAGGAGACTCGATATAAAATTTAAAGAAAAACGATGAAATCATAGATAAATACGTTGAAAATTAACATTGTGAAAGTCAGCAATATGAATTCGTTACCGTGAAAGAACGAAATCATGAGAATGTCGACTTTTCTCGGTGAATGTCAACAATCACATAGTCACTTTGTTGAATGTCCAAAATATTTGTTATTTCCAAATTGATATTAATTTATTCGGTGATATTATTATATTTATTCGATATTTTAATCTCTGCTGAGAATAGATTAGGAGAAACATCAGTGATCAGAGTACCGGTTAAATGCATACTGAGCAGTGCCACTTGACCTTAAAAAACTTTGATGTAGGGCATACCGGGCAAATGTATACCGATCTTTGGCACTTTACTAGATCTAGTGTATATTTCGGACTTATAGAAAGCGACTATGGGATTGTCAACATTCACCCTTTTCGGGATAGCCTGGTTGGTAGGACACTGGACCTATGTCCAAGAGATCGTGGGTTCGATCCCAGCCGGCCGAAGACTCTCCATGTAGTAAATGGTGACTGATGATGCACGTTAAATCTGTCGAGTCTCAAAGTTGTCCTTATTCCCATAACAAATCAATGCCTCTGAGGGTACTGATCCAAAGTTTTCCTTGCCTTCTGGATTGATTCCAAATTACAAGGTTAAGGAGTTGATCATTAGTAGTCGTAAACCCATAATTGTGTCGGCTGTTTAACAACGGTTATAAAATTAAATAAAATCACCCATTTTGAGCGGTGATGGCTCAGGGGATAGAGCGTTCTTCTTCCTATGAGGTAAACCAGGTTCGAATCCCGGCGATGGCTGGTTGATACGAATCTGCATCTGGCTTGCACCGACCACAGTATTGAAGTCAAATATTCTCAGTGGTAGACGGATCATGGGTTAGAGTCCCCTTGCCGTTAGGCTAACCGTGGGAGGTTCTGGTGATCCTCCTCTCCATGTAAAGCAAATGCGGGTTAGTTCCATCAAAAGTCCTCCACGAAGGCAAATTTCTCCTTATACTTGATCCAGGAGTTCTCTAGTCTTCTGGATTGAGTTCAAAATTACAAGGCTGCTCTACGATTGTTTAAAAACAAAACAAAAAAAACACCCGTTTTGGTCATTCACAGTAACAAATACATTAAAAGTCAACAGCACGAATACATTTTAAATCAATTATACGAATAAGTTGTCTGTCACCAATAGGTGGATACGTTGAAAGTCAACAATATCGATCTTTTTTCAACTTAGTCAAGATATTGTAAGTCAACAATAGAACATTTTTTACAATATTGTTTCTCGTGGATGAAAATAGCAAATTAATTTCCACAAAAGTGGGATAGTTAATGCCTCTCGCCGAGGTTTCAACTCGTGTCCAATAAACAGCAATCCTAAATTTGTATCAAATCAACCGAAAAAATTAAACTAGAAAGTAATTAAAGATAAAGACCCGAAAAATTTCCTAATTTTCTTCATCCAGTAAACTTTAGATAAATTAGGATGGTTGGGCAATGCCCGGAAACAAACAAAAAACAATTGAAAATTGCCATTGATTACTGTCCAATGATAAGACGCTACCCTATTTTACCTGAAAATTGTGTTCTAATTATCATAGACTCTAAGACGTAGACTCTAAGACTTAGAGTACCCATAAGAAAAATAACAATGCAAAAGAAGGAAAAATAATGTGAAAAAACTAACAGTTAATAACTATAGAAAACAAGCTAACAATAAATAACTAGCAAAAAATAAATAAATAAATAAAAAACTAGTCGAAAGAAATAATTAATCTCTTAATAAACGCGCTTTTGTAGTACAGAATATTTTATTTCACATTCAAAATGATTATCTCAAACTATTTATGTTGTTGTATGTTCATTTACGTCGTTATTATGTTCATTTACGTCGCCCTAAAGCTACAAGATGGGCTATTGGAGACGGTCTGGGAAGCACCCCTGAGGATGATCCGAAGACATGCTAACACAATTTTGATCCTCTGCAGAGGGCATGGCACCGCCGCTTCAATAGCCCAACAACCTGCACGCAAAGTCGAGCACTTTAAGGTAGCACAGTTTAAAGAGGACCCATACCGCACACCCTCGGTCCCTACGCAGACTGATCCAAGAGGTCACCCATCCGCACACTGACCGTAGCCAGTGATGCTTGACTTCGGTGATTTTCTGGGAACAGTGTCTTAACGATCAGTCCACTGCGGGACTCACAAACTATTTAACACAGTATATTATAGGTAAGTGAACCATTTTTAAACTCATTTTTTTGTTCTTTGTGTGCCGTAAAATATCGAAATCGTTAAAAGTGTGCAGCCAGAAAAAAAAGGTTGAGAATCAGAGCTCAATCTCTGATTATATTATGAGACGCAGTATAAGATTCTATGTAAAATTATAATTATCAGGTAATACTCTATACAGCTGTATTGTTTTCACTCGGGTAAAACTGGTTTGCATTTGCTTACGCTCCTGTATCAATGGGTTAACATTGTAATGCAGTATGTTAGAAATAAATACAAATAGGAAGTGTATAAAATATCGCTTGAATAAAAACCCCATTACATGTATGTTTAAATATAAAAGTATTGCCTATAAACTCGTGCAAAATATGTCATTTTTAAAACACAGCAGTGCGTCTAAAAATTTGATCTAATTATTATACAGTACAGAACCCGTTATCCGGAATTCAGAAAACCAGAAAACCAAAAAACCGGAACGAAATTCGATACATTTTCCCCCCATTTTAAAAAAAAATTTTTTTTTTTCCTCATAAGATTTTAGGATTTTTCTTTCTTTTTTGAAAGATGTTTACCTTACCATCATTTTGGAAACAATCATTAGTGTTCTTTTTAAGATTATTTCCAATTTTTTTTTTTTTTTAAGTTGGGTTTAACAATAAAAAAACGGCTTTTTGTAGCGATTCAGAAAACCGGAAAAATCAGTTATCTGGAATAGCGATGGTCCCGATCGTTCCGGATAATCGGTTCCCTACTGAAATATACAAATATAATGCTTGATATAATAAGCATTCTTCATTTGTATAATATATCGTCTAATGCAGCGGTTCTTAACCTATGGGTCGCGACCCAAAATTGGGTCGCGAAGCATATTTCTCGGGTCGCGCTGAGTCGAACCAAAAAAGTTAGTAATACACCAAATAATAAGTAATACTAACACCTTCTATAAGAAGTCATTGTGGCTTACTCAGCCTAATTTTGACTTTTTTTTGGGTCGCGACATATTCTCAACATATTTCTCAAATTTGGGTCGCGGCTTAAAAAGGTTAAGAACCACTGGTCTAATGTATGCAATCGTCAAATTTATATTATATATCGTCTAATTTAACCTAATATAAATCTATTTTAATTATCGTCTAATGTAAATTCGACGATTGCATACATGAGACGATATATTATACAAATAAAGAATGCTTATTACATCAGGTATCTTAATATAATTAGACCAAATCACTAGACGCACTGTAGTGTTTTAATAATGACATATATTGCACGAGTTTACAGGCAATAATTTTATATTTAAACATACTTGTCATGAGTTTTTTTAGAGGAGATTTTTTATGCACTTTCTATTTGTATTTATGTTTAACGTATTGCATTACAATGTTACCCTTTGAAAGTGCAAAAAATGCTCTTAAAAATGCAAAAATTGAGCAAAAAATGCCTTAAATAAAGTAAAAATATTGAATTTAAAAAATGTTTTGCTCTTTAAAATTATTATGAGTCATTTAAAAAATATAAAGCAATGCAATACTTGTTCTACTCTCATTAAAGTTTGAAAAATATGTTTTATATCCTAAAATAACAAAAAAAGGAAAATATAGGGGGTCACG
>NC_092208.1:1170751-1178034 GCF_043381705.1 Parasteatoda tepidariorum | reverse complement strand
GAGCGTCTCTTGTCTGAAAGTAAATTTTCATTCCTGCAGAAGCTTCTTTCAACGTCTACTGATGTTATAGGTGTGTACTTGAAAAAGACGGTCTCACTTACTGACAATTCTTCTTCAATTTGAAAAGAATTTGCTTCACCTGTTAATATCCTATAGATTTTCTTCATTGTTTGGAAGCCAGTGTAATAATGAAAATTGATAAAAAATAATAAAAATTGGAAAAAATTAACAGAAAACTTTAAAAAATGTATTAAAATGCAAAATACGCCCCTAAATTTAAAGAAAAATGCCCTATAAATCTAAAAAAATGCTCTAAAAGACAAAAAATGCCCAAAAATGCAAAAAATGCAAAAAAATGCAAATGTCATCAAAATCCGGGCCTTAATTATAACGGAATTGTAAAAAATAAGTGAGAGGAAATATTCAAGCAGAAAGGTAACGAAGCGATGCAGACTCAAATGTCCGATGATGTCCCCAAAATCAGAACTCTCGGAACTTCCAAACACCCCACACACAGGCACTTCATACAAAACATCTCAACTTTAAAAAAAAAATCTTTTTTTTTCATTCTATTTTTCAACAAAGCAAACAATCGATTACCATCCAATTTGTGAAAATAAGTAAATAAAATACATAAACCGACTGTTCTTCTTTTGAAAGCATCTATTTTAGATCAAAAGCTGCTTCAAGACAGTCTTTTTGAGTTATCAGGGAAATAGAACGACGGTTGGAAGGGGGTGTAGAAAGGAGAATGTTTTCATCATTTAGAATGGAGGGTCGATAAACATGGGTTTTGTGAACAATGTGCCAAAATATAACAGGAAAAAAAAAGTCACCCCCTATTAATCAATGCAGCTTCTCACCTCTCCGGATTTTTTTTCCTAATTAAGCTCCTCTTTTTTTATCACCCTTTTTTTCATCCTTTTTTTTTTCAATTTCCTCTTCGTAAGTGGGGAAAGCCAATCGCTTTAAGCTTCCTTTGTTCTGCCGAACTTTTCACCCAGACCACCACCAGTTCATTTTTCTTAAATATACTTTTTGGGCATTGCTTTTAAAGAATCGATAGGTTTAAATAACAGCTTGCCTTTTTTTTTTAGGAACACACGATCTGTAACACAAAGCCTCAGAACGGCTTATCATTTGGAAAAAAAAATTTGTTTGGATTTGTGGTTAGCATCGCATTTTAACTAAACTTATGAACTATTTAGTTCATTCTTATTGATGATACGTGAAAATCCTAGAATGTGAAAATCCGATCATTAGATCAAAGGTGATTTAGTCAGTGTTTCATTTTCCGCCCGGTATTTATGGGGCGTGTTGTTATCGACAATGTCAACCTTCATCTATGAAAAGGTACCCCATCATAGAACCGGGTTAACATGTCTAGTGAATTGGAATATTGTAGTGGTGGGCACACTACATTACTCCCCCACCAGAATTTCAGCTGTGACAGAATTCGACGAACGGATACCACTAGTTGATTCATCGCGGTTTTGTGAGAAGTCGGGAGAGCTGTATTAAGATCACCGTACTTTTTGAGTGCTGATTGTGAGAGCTGTATTAAGTTCTCTGTCGTGGTCGCTCCTATGTTGCCATTAGCAGTCGAGTGAATACGTTGTACGTTATGTGTGATCGAGACTGAGTAGCAACAGCTTGAGGAGGTGGATAGTGTCGCAGTCACAAGTAGCAAGTCAATTGTTCAATGTGAACCATCCATCGAAGTAGGTGTGTTCAAATTGAAATGGGCGTTTCTGTTAAAGTAGGCGTGTTCACATCACGTCCGGGTCACCAATATGGGGGAAATAGTAGTTGTTATCGACAATGTCAAGCTTCATCTGTGAAAAGGTACCCCTTTATAGAATCGAGTTAACATGTCTTATATACTAGTGAATTGGAATTTTAATTTTGTAGTGGTAGGCACGCAACAGTACTTTATTTATTTCTTGAAGGATGTAAAAAAAGCATTGATCACTTAATTCACAAATATTTGATAGTGTCCTAGTATATCTTAAATTACTGTCCGAGAAAATCACATATTTTAAAAGTTTAAAGAACAAATTTGTAAAAAGTGCTTTAAAGTAAAAAACTATTTCATGTAAGCATAAATTCAAACTTTTTAATATCTTCTCATATTTAATCAAGCCAGTTTTTTATTCAAAATCATTTTGAATATTGGTGAAAATTAAGTTCGCCAGTTACGTTTGTCTTCTAAAAGTAGCGAAGTAGTGACTGCATTTCGAAAGAAGTTTGTAGTCGCTACATTTAAGAAAATGTAGCTGTAGCTGTAGCTAACTGTAAGGAAAATGTAGTTTTTCCGACCACTGGGATACGCACTATTTAAACCACCAGTGCAAAAACTACAAGTTGTGTGAAATAAATTCAACGCAGCAGAATAGAGATTCGAAGTAGCAGTAAGATTATTAAAATATATAGTTAATATAGTTATTATAGATAGTTATTAAAATATATAGTTAAAAATATATAGTTAAAAAAATATATTTTTCTTCAATTTTATGTACAATTTATTGCTGTTGATACGAGTTTTTAAAATGTTAATTTTAAGTGAACTGATGTAAACTAGTGTAAAACTGTAATTAAGTGTAAAGATTATTTTTTAAACTCATCGGGAGAAAATCTGGTCTCCAGTTGTGCTAACACCGTTCAATACACTAGTGCAGGGGTGGCGAACCTTTATACACCAACGTGCCATTTTTTTTCTAAAAATTTGTTTAATGAGGTCATAGACGTGCCTTTTGACTTCGTGATTATTGGGAAAATAATAATATTAAATACTATCAACTCAAAACTCTTTATTTATATTGAAAAAAAAAACATTTCCAATGTCTCAGTTATACGCATAATTCAACTTAAAGTAACATCAGAGTGTGACTTCTGTTGTTGCAGATAAGATGACAAATAACTTATATTAGGTTGTTGCTGATTTTAGATGTTAGTTTAAGCAGGACTGTCAATTTTTTTTGCTAGTTATTTATTGTTTTTTTAGCATTATAGTTAATTTTTTTTATTAATAATTGTTTATTATTTTGTGTGTTTTTTTGTGAATTTTAATTTAATTGTTACATATGCTTCATAGTGTAATAACATTTGCGTAATAACTAGTCATAATGTAATAACAAATGTGATCGATGGCGTGCCCAAAATATTGTGTCAGGTGCCATAAATGGCACGCGTGCCATTGGTTCACCATCCCTGCACTAGTGCAATGATTCTAAACCATTTTTTTGTGGCGGCACACTTTTAACGATTTCGAAATTTGACGGCAGAAAATGAAAAAAATGAGTTTAAAAGTTGTTTACTTACCTATAATACACTGTGTTAAATAGTTTGTGATAATAATTTTTAATTGGAAATAAAATAATATACGTGCTTTTGTAGTGCATATTAAGAGATTAATTATTTCTACCGACTAATTTTTTGTTAGTTAGTCACAGTTATTTATTTTTTTGCTAGTTATTAATTGTTAACTTGTTTTCTACAGTTATTAACTGTTCGTTCTTTTACATTAATTCTTATTTTTCTGTGATTTCTTGTAAACTAGTATTTTTGCTAATTATTAATTGATAGCTTAGTTTTTGTCAGTTATCCTTTGTTAATTTGTTTTTATAATCATTTATTGCATAGCTTTCTTTAATGATTAGTTTTTCATTTCCGTTTGAAAGTTAATATTTAGCTTGCTTTCTCTTGTTTAGTAATAATTTCAATAGTCATTAAATTTCCTACAATTTTTTGTTAAACTTAAACTTCACTCGTAATGAAAAATATTTGGCATTCAATGTATAAATAATAATCATAATTTATAAATAATCATTTCCAATATTTGGCGGCGCATTTTAAGAATTTGGCGGAACACAAAAATGCCGCGGCACAGTGGTTGAGAAATCACTTCACTAGTGTAAGAACTTGGTCGATTATCTCTAGAATTACTGGACCGATTTTAAGGAAATTTGACATGTATACATACATTCATTGATACAATACAATATACAAATAATCCATTTCGCACGCATGATTGTGAGTAACGCTCGTTGGAGTCGGAAGGTATGAAATTGTTACAGGAAATGATGAACTGCCTTATTTAAAGGTATGAAATCCCGCTGCTAGGCCTGCATATCTTCCCCCGATTAACCCATTTTTTCTGTTGTTGTTCATTCTGTAACCGCTGTTTCATACCTTCCGACTCCAACGAGTGTTACACACTATCACGTGTGTTTATTAACAATTGTTGAATGGTTATTTGTTTTGTATTGTGTTAATGTATGTAGGGTAAACTAATCAGTGAAGGAACACTTAAGCTTCGCTTGCCTTTTAAAAAATCATATTAATTTCAAAATTCGTAATTTTAGTTAAATGACAGTGTCAACATATTTGTTACTTATTACAAATTATGTAAAAAAAATTGTAGAGAGCTTACATAATATTGTTTTAAAGTTTTGGAGGTTCAAATAACATTAGAAGACCAAGTGAAGGAACAGCTCTTACCAGTGAATGAACACCCAGTAAAGGAACACTTAATTTTGGTTATTTTTTAATGCTCCTTATGAGTTTATAAGCCACACAAATATTTAAAAACAAGTCTACTCTTGAAATTATAATATATAAATACTTGGAAAATGTTAACTTTTTTTTTGTAATCATGAATTGAAAATTAAAGTGTCAGCATATGAACACATACTGTTCATTCACTGGGAAATCTATGCCCAGTAAAGGAACATGCCTGTTCCCTCACTGGTTAGAAGTTGTNAATTCAATGTTTTGTTTATGCAGGTTTTTCCATTGCAATTCACTTATTTCAATTTTTAATAGACTTAATTATAGCCAAAATTTTAACCTTTTTAAAGAGATATCAGTTTTAGAAATTTTATCTTAAGATTTTATACTACAGCACATTTCTAATAGGTTTAACGAATTACAAGTCATTTATTTGAATTCAAATTCATTTCAATGACTTAGTATTTACTAAAAAGATGTAAGTTTTTTAAAAAAAAATTTATATGGATTTGAATGATTGTTTTGAATTCTTAAAATTTTGTGCATTTGCAATGCAAAAAGCTAGTAGCGAGCGAAGCAAACCATATAAGATTGCGTAGCAATTTTCGGGGGTTCGCGAGCAGGGGACGCAGCCCACTAGTATTTATAAAATACACACAGCTGTTTCGGATGCTCAAAGGGCAACCTTCATCAGTGCAACAATATCTGACTGTTGCACTGATGAAGGTTGCCCTTTGAGTATCCGAAACAGCTGTGTGTATTTTATAAATATTTTTGTGCTCTTTAACGTTGTTTGTCTTAGTTCGTAATTCTAGAGATAATCAGCAAATTTTGAAAAATTTTCTTAATTTCTTACACCAATCTATTTTCGCTCGCAGCTCTTTTTTTCACCTCTAAAGAAATGTCGAGAATCTTTTATATTCCCCTATTTTCATCCGAAAATAAAGACTCAATTCGAATTGTGTAAAAAAACAAAAACAATAATACAAACTATTTTATTTTTAATTCGTAAAATGCGTAGCTCAAAATTATAGTCTAAGGCAATGTAGGCAGGAGGAAAACATTCTTCCTTATGAAGTTTTATTTTATGAAGTTTTGTTCCCTCGAAATTTAATAGAGAGAGGCACAATAAAAGAATTCTTGTCTACACTTTCTTCTTCAAAAGCAGCAAAGAATGAAAAAAGGTTAAATCGACTCTTTTAAAGCAATAACTAAGT
Organism: Parasteatoda tepidariorum; assembly: GCF_043381705.1. NCBI lineage: Eukaryota > Metazoa > Arthropoda > Arachnida > Araneae > Theridiidae > Parasteatoda > Parasteatoda tepidariorum. The sequence goes on along the minus strand of NC_092208.1, from coordinate 1,172,308 downwards.
AAAAATGAAAAACTCGCTCTTTTTTTCTCCCCTGTTTGTAGTCCAAACATTTTCTTGTAAAACATCACTTTTGCAGAAGCAGGAGGAGGAGAAGAGATTCGAGATTTATCAAAAATTCCTTCCCGGGTAAATCGAATTAATAATAGAAAAGCTGCCTCTTCGCGACATCCCCACCCCCTCCTCCACACCCTTTGACCCTTTCCCTCAGGTTGCTGACGTCGCCTTAGAATTTAATACCGGAGAAAAATGCGATCACCAAATTAAATAAAGCCAATAAAGACGATACTCTATCGATAAAGAAGAATACGGAAAGAACCCTTTTTACTACAACAAATGCTTTTCAACCATTTTTTTTTCTTCTTCCGCTAAAGAAAATAAACTGCTTTTTGCTAAAATATAACCTATTACAAAAATTCTGCGAAAATTATGACAATGTATTTTAAAGCGAAAACACTGGAAAAATTATTAGACACACTGTAAGATTCTATGCATAATATTAATTATTAGCTGATACTCTACAACTTGAGAGTTTTTACGCGCCTGAAACCGGTTTGCACTTGCTTACGTTTGTGTATCAATGAGTAAGATTAGAAAATTTATAATATAAATTTGACGACTGGATAAATTAGACGATATATTATATAAATATAAAAAATTTATTATCAGGTATTATATTGGTATATTATAATAATTAGACCCAATTATGAGACACAGTGTAGTGTTTTAATCATTAAATTATCGAATGCCTAAACAGAATAAAGACGAAAAGGTTAAAAGAAAAGATTAACGACTAAAACTAAGAAAAATTTTATTTATTGCGCATAAGCTGCAGGTACATAGAACTCATTAGTTAAGAATAAGGTGAAGACATAGTAAAAAATATAAAGGTTTTTTTCTTAAAAAAAAAAGAATTAAAATATTTTATTTTTAATAATTTTTTAACAAAGATTTCATTATTTAAAAAAAAAATTACAAAAATTGAAAACCTGGAAAGCAAAATAATGTAAAAATATAATTTCCTCATCAGCTTACACAATTATATCCCCTGGAAAGAATGCTTGCTAATATTGCATGAATATAGCCAAAGCAATATGTATCAATATTACAATTTATTAATTACTGATAATACGTTATTTTAACCTTTTTTATTTGACTTATTTTAAGTAAATCTGTAATAAACATAAAAACTTACTGGGCAAATAGTTTAGCAACAAAATAATATAAAAAAATGTATATACATTTTTATAAAAGAACTTAGATTTTAAAACATGACAGTTAATTTTAATATCATGGTATATATACACCGAAGAGCCATTACATTATGACCACCCTCCATCTATAACAATGGGCTCGCCCAGGTTTTCATGGCTTCTCGCCCAGGAACAATGTTTTCATGGGGCACATTAGGACCCATAATCCTCATAGAACAATCCCTGACGTCTGTAAGCTACTTGAACATAGTTGCAGACCAGGTTCACCCATTCATGGCAACAGTTTTTCCTGCGGGGGATGGTGTTTACCAACAGGATAATGCACCATGTCATAAGGGTCGAATCG
>NC_092208.1:1163793-1170732 GCF_043381705.1 Parasteatoda tepidariorum | reverse complement strand
ATATATATAATTAAAACTTATTAATAACGCATACAATATAATAAAAATCAAAATATTTTTTCATTGTAACTTAAAATATCGAAAATTGTAACTAAGGTATTACTGAGTTAAGCTTTTTCTTAAACATTTTCAATCAGTTAAGAACTTTTGGGGGAAAATGTTGAAAACTCAATTAAATCATCAAGAACAGCAAAAAAAATTTACGCTAATACTACGCCTGTTCTCACTATCGTATTGAGTGTTATTTTTTTCCTATGATTTCACCTTTGTCTCAACTGATTTAATGAGCACTACGTACTTGCAGCTGATACGCAATAAATAAAAAAAATTTTAATTATTTTTCTTCTCTAATCTCTCTTTTCTTTTAATCTTTTTGTCTTTATTCTGTTTGTGGGAGCATTATATGGAAATGGGGAATGTCTGCTATGGTGAATGTAAATGGTGAATGTTATGAATGAAGTAACAGTTCCTTTTATTTGTCGAAGTTGCCTTCCAAAAATATGCTTAAAACTAAAATGATATTACCGGTACGAATCCACTAATTAACTTAAACGATCACCGACACAACATGTCTGTATGAGATAAATGTTTTAAATCAAAATAGTTTTCAAAATATAAGAAAAAAATGTTTGAGTTGTGTATTTCATACTTTATCTTCTTACTTCTATTTTAACATTATACAGTCGAACCTCGCTCACTCGAACTTCGATTTCACGAATTTTTCGATATCTCGAAGAAAAAAAAATTCCTTCCAAATTTGTATATATAGCAAGTATTTATTATCCCGAGTTAACTCGGGTATGTATATATTGCAAATATTTATTATCCCGAGTTAACTCGGGTATGTATATACTGCAAATATTTATTATCCCGAGTTAACTCGGGTATGTATATATTGCAAATATTTATTATCCCGAGTTAACTCTGGTATGTATATATTGCAAATATTTATTATCTCGAGAAAACTCGGGTGTAGCAGAATTTGTCAGCACGTTTTGTTTTATCACGTTTTTATTCTGTCGGAAGCAAAAAATATGAATAATAATAATAATCTGCTGTGATTGAAAGTTTGCCAAGTTTTGTTTGGCAGTTTTGCTGTTGGATTGTGGGACTGCAAACGTGTTTCGTGCGATTTTATGTAAGATGGTTGCTGAATTTTCGTAGGAAAAAAGGGTAAAATAATGACGCATCACTTCATTGGTGTTTGGAAAGTACCTCTTTGTGTTGTTCCTTGTTTTAAAAATTATCACACAAAGACTAATAATTAACTTATTTTCATTTGCCCGAAATAACCCGGGATAGTACGCTGATGGTAAATTAAATGTTTTTTATACATAAATAAATTTACAACTTCAACTTAAATCTTGTGTTTTATGTTTTGCTTTAGTTCCTCGTATTTATTAGCGAAATAAAAAAAAATATGTTAATTTTTATCTTTTTTTTCCTTCAAAAAAATTGTTAAGAGAAGCGATTAAAAAACAAGAAAATATGAACGTAAAACAGTTTTTTTTAATTTTTTTTATTTGTTATGAAATCAGTTACTGAGAAGTAGAAATTTTGATTATCAACACCTTTCATCAGAATTATTTTTTTAAACGTCGACAGAGAAGTAAATTGCCATAAGGGTAAACTTTTGAAATGAAACGTTTTGAAAAGCTCTTATGAAAATTCTCCTAAAATTGTTTTGAAAATGTCTCTTATTAAAAACAGACATCTTTTGAAAACATCCCTTTTCAGAACAGAAACCCACTCGAGAGGCCTACAGCAAGTAATGATCAATTAACTATCTCAAAGATACCTCTTCTGCTGCTGATTCATTTTTTTTTCTGTGTTTTTTTTTATTTCTTTGCAGAGAACAGAATTCAAAATAAAATTAATTTTCCCTCAGGGTCTTTATTAAAGGCGGTCCGATAAACGGATAAAAAAAAATTTTTTTTCCATTTTTAAATTTATGAACAATTTTTTTTTCTTTCTTTTTTCTAGAAAAATATGATCATAAAAATGAAAATAAAGTCACGGTTTAAAAAATTGATTCGAGCGAATAATTATTAAGTTATAGTTGGATTATTAATAAGCAGTTTTGAAAAGTAGGTTGTATTTATAGGTCAGTTAGAGCATTAAAACTTGTTGCTTAAACGTAGTGGATTTGAGGGTGCAAAAATTTTAAATTTGCAGAGAACAGAATTTAAAATAAAATTAATCTACCCTCAGAGTCTTTATCAAAAGCGTAAGAAAAATTTTCTTCCACTTTTTAATTTATGAACAATTTCTTTCCTTTTTTCTAGAAAAATATGATCATAAAGTCACGGTTTAAAAAATTGATTCGAGTGAATGATTATTAAATTATAGTTTGAGTATTATAATAAGTCTGAGTGTTAATAATAAGTTTTAAAAAATAGATTTTACATGCCCGTTTGTGTATTGAAACTTGTTGCTTAAGCATAGAGGATTTATCGGCGTAAATATTTAAAATTTGAGTTAATTTCATCTTTATTACCATCACTTAGAATTTTGTTTTGCCCGGTTTTAAACTTCTAGCAAAAAATCTGTGCACCTCTCTATTAGTTTGAAAAACGAAAATGGTGATTTATGGTGTTTCTTTTCCTTTCTCTTCTAGTAAATATTAAATAAACATGAGCTACATTCATCAACTGGATGTTTTCTATTGTTAACTGAGGTACTTAATATTTATAGGGATCAAGTATTAGGGATTACCTACCGTGTTGTATATACATAACAATTATATGATATAAAAAAGAAGAAAATAGAACGGTAAGTTTTCAAAAATACTTATTAGATCAGAGGTTTTTTTTCTTCTTCCTATATTAGAGTTTATTGTTTTTTTATTTACTAATATCATCGGGTGATAAGTTAGTTCTTGTTAATTTATTGTTAAATATTAGTTTTTTTTAAAGAGAATGATTATTTGAAGCAAACTTGCCATCTGAAATTTATAACAAAAATACATTACCACAAAAAAAATTTACAATGAAAATTTAACTCATTAAAAAAAATTAAAGTAAAATTTATTTTTTTAACTTTATACAAATAGCTTGAATATTTGGCTTAAAGTTAAATTATTAAATAAACTGAAAATAAAATGCAAAGTACACATGAATTTTCTAGCTCTAAGTTTACACATTTATTTTCGAAAAAATAGATAACATAAATTGAAAAAAAAAATTTATAAATTTAAAAATAAATCTGATTTCCGAAAGGACGATCACAGGTTACCCATTGCAAAATGTTTTTTTTTCTCCACATTTTACCATATAAGAAGCATGGTATTAATATTAAAAACAATCCAGCTTGAGAATTTCTCATTCTTAATTAAAACAATAAAAACAAAAATATATCGTTCAAATGATGAAATTCTCTTTTATTCACAACTCAGGAAGTATTTATGGGATCTCTTGGGTCCTATATCTCAAAAATAAACTCACCAACTTAACAAAATTAAAAGTGAAAAAAAAAGAATTGTAAAAAATTATTAAACAGCAGCGGTGACCATAAATACAAATGCGATGACGTTTCTTGCTCACTGTTTACTATTACTCTTGAACACAGTTGAAAAGTGAGATGACGTCCAAATAAGGTGTGCTCGCCATCAAACCCGAAACAACACCCATTTTCCAATGGATAAAAAAAGTAGTGCACAGGATTCCGCGGCATTACTATTTTCTCTCTCTTTTCCTGGCTGATATTTATTTGCTAATACTTTATAAATAGAAAGAACAATTTAAAACGTGTATACAAATAATAATAGTCCCGCAGTGGACTGATCGTTAAGACACTGTTCGCAGCAGATCATCGAAGTCAAGCATCACTGGCTGCGGTCAGTGTGCGGGTGGGTGACCCCTTGGATCAGACTGTGGTAGGGACCGAGGATGTTCGGTATGGGTCCTCGTTAAACTGTGCTACCGTAAAGTGCTCGACTTCGCGCGCAGGTCGTCGGGCTACCGAAGCGGGGGTGCCATCCCCTCCGCAGAGGATCAAAATTGCGATGGCATGTCTTCGGATCATCCTCCGGGATGTTTCCAAGACCATCGCCAATAGCCCATTGTGAAGCTCTAGTGCGACGTAAATTAACAGCAACAACAAATAATAATAAAGTTTTGTGCCTGTTTCTTTCATTCCAGCCCTTCAAAGATACCAAAAATTAATTTTAGAGATTATAAGGGAGACTATGATGCCATTTAGTAGGAACAACACCAGCTATCGACACTATTCATAGCAACATCGAAATGTGATTAAAAATGACAAGATTTATCGCGATTATGATTGATAACTGTAATTACAGAGTAAGATAATTTCGATAACATAGCATATCAAAAAGATATCGCGAATATATGATAATTACAGAATGCAATTTTATTGTAAGTAATACTATAGTCTCTGGCTAAATTATTAGACTCACTCTATGATTTTATGTAAAATCTTAATTATCTGGCGATACTATACAGCTTTGTTGTTTTTACCAGACTGAAACCGGTTTGCACTTGCTTACGTCTGTGTATCAATGGGTTGAATTAGACGATATATCATATAAATTCGACGATTGGATAAATTAAAGGATATATTATATAAATATAGAATATTTATTACATCAGGTATTATATTAGTATTTTATAATAATTACATCAAATTATTAGACACACTGTAGTGTTTTAATAATTGCATGTTTTGCACAAGTTTATAGGCAATACTCTTATATTTAAACATACAGGTAATAGGTTTTTATTCAGGATATTTTTTATATAATTCTTATTTGTATTTATTTTGAACGTATTGCATTGCAATGTTGACCCATTGATATACGAACGTAAACAAGTGCAAACCAGTTTCAGNATTTTTAGATAATATATATTTTTAGATAATATATATTTTTAGATAATATATATTTTTAGATAATATATATTTTTAGATAATATATATTTTTAGATAATATATATTTTTAGATAATATATATTTTTAGATAATATATATTTTTAGATAATATATATTTTTAGATAATATATATTTTTAGATAATATATATTTTTAGATAATATATATTTTTAGATAATATATATTTTTAGATAATATATATTTTTAGATAATATATATTTTTAGATAATATATATTTTTAGATAATATATATTTTTAGATAATATATATTTTTAGATAATATATATTTTTAGATAATATATATTTTTAGATAATATATATTTTTAGATAATATATATTTTTATATATATATTTTTATGTATTATTATATACAATTCTATGTATATTGCCGGATATTTTTTATAAAGAAAAAATATAAAAATTAAATTCACAAGATAAGGAAAGTGCTGCAAGAAAATATAGATTTGATGGAATTTCTGAGGGAGAGGATCAATTCAGAGAAGATGTTAAAATAACAATTCTGTTGGGTGATTACTCTTAAGAAAGTACAAGATTTGAATAAATCTCTAAACTGTTTTAGTAAAACGATGAAATAAACAAGCCGGCGGAGAAAAAAATATTTATACGGGGAGAGGGCAAAAAAATTCTATACTAATAAATTTTTTCATATTTCTCAAGAAATGCGTGAATCATTTTATAACTTCAGAATTGTTTAGATTCTCATACTTATCAATGTTTAAAGGTTTGAGGGACCAACAGTAAATTGCAAACGGAATTTTTGAACACCCTATGCCAAAAATGTAGCAATAAATTTGTAACTTGCAACAATTATTTTGCTTATTACATGCAATAATTGCACAAACGTTTCTACTCCTAGCTTTAATATTTATTAAAATATAGACATTTTTATAAAAAAAAAAAAAAAAATAAATTTTCTCTTACGTTTTATTTTACTATAACTTTAAAAATATCCATTATACTTAAATGGCATTTTTAGACTCATTAAAATTAAATTACAAAAATATTGCCTTGATATTAGAGAAAATTTTTTTAATAAACTTATGAGTAATTAATGTAGAAATAATGTACTTTGTAATTAATAATGTACTTTGTAGTAATTAATGTACTTTGAAAATTGTTTTAAACTTTTTAAATTATTATGTTATTCAAATCGAACTATTTTTATTAGTTGTTAAATGCGATTCTTTACTAAATTACGAAAAAAGGTTTTTTTCAATTTTCTTCCCGCATACGCAGTATAAAAAAACTACTTTAATTTTTCATATCTTGTTACGTTTTCAATATTTTTTTACCACGTTAATATCAACTTGCCTTCGTGTATGTCTGTTCGAGTGGAATTTTGTAATCGATTTTAAACTACAGTACACTCTCGATTATCCGTGCGCGGATTATCCGGTTTGTGGATTATCCGTGCTCATTTCGGAGTCACAGGAAAAATATAAAGAGAAACATTTTAAAGATTAAAAAAATTTTATTCATGAAGTTATAACACTACCAAATTTTTGGTTGCAATATTCGTTAGTGGATTGAAGTATATGGAATATCAGCAGCATGGTCAAAGGTAAAATCGTCTACTTTATCACGATCTTGGAGAAAGATAATATCGCTTGATGAGCAATCTTCTTCAGATGTTCAAGAAAAATATGATAACAGTATTCTCGAACAAGCAAAAGAAATCTGAGGTTTCGAAATTCTTGACGAAGAAAATTTTGAAGATTGGTTTCAAAGTGATGCATGTGAGCGTGACTTCCAGTATTTGAAAGATGAAGACATCGTTATGTTGTTAAATCAAATAGTGATGATAGTAACTAAAGCAGAAGATGTAGTAAATGAGCGAAATACAATTTCTATTTCTGCTGCTCTGTGGAAATTTTAATAGATTATATGGGAGGATTTGATTACGGTGACATTACTGCGGTTCGTAAAACATATGTAAAACATATGATGAAGACGCATTACACAATTTTTTAGAAGGAAAATTCCTAGTTTGATGTTATGCAGCATGCAAATATCAGTATTATTTCTCTTAAAA
>NC_092208.1:1141603-1163660 GCF_043381705.1 Parasteatoda tepidariorum | reverse complement strand
TAATAATCCATAATAGTTAAGCCAATAAAAATTCTCCGACAACAAAAATCTTTTCACCTGACACGTAATAATTTGAAATAATGGAATCGACAACAAAAGACAATCTCGAAAATAATTTTTTTTTAAATTTTATTTTACTTTCTATGTCTTTTTTCTCTTCATTTTCATGCATTGTCATCCAAATCTGAACTATGTGCCAAATTTGAAATCTGTAGCTAGTCGGGAAGTTAGTTTAAAATCGATTACAAAATTCCACCGAAGGCAAGTTGATATAAACGTGGTAAAAAGAAAGAAAATAGAAAATTTACGAAAATAAATTCGAACCGAAATTTAAATGGTTAAATTTGCTTCGTCAATAGTACGTAAAATACACAGAATCATTTTTACTAAATCTAAATAGTAAATATTCTTTCGTCAATCTTACCGAAAGTTAGTTGGTAAAATCCATTCCGTTAATATTACGCAAAATATTTTACTAAAGCTTTTTTACAAAATATCTAAATGGTAATACCATTCCGTCAATAATACGTACAATTTACGTATAAAGCTTATTGACTTTACCAATTTATCAAAAATTTACGTTTAATTTACGTATCATGCTACATGGGTAGCTGTCTGTGCGAGAAATAACCATTCAAATGGGTATTAGAAATTTCTAACCAATTGAGTTGAAAATTATTCCATTGGCAAAATTTCACTGGTAATTATTAATAATAATCGGTAACTGGTAGTGAATAACTCTGATTTATTATTCACTTAAGCAGACTTTCTTAGTTATTGTTAAGGATAACTGGCGATTAAATATTAAATGATTATTATAGATATTAAATGATTAATAACATTGATCGTGTGTAACGATCAGTGTCATTTAAACTTACCGCTAATGCTAAAACAGACCTTTTCCTGACCTTCAGCTTCATTTATTTTTATTTTTTATTTATTTATTTTTGGGCACAGAATATTTACATATGCATGTTTACACTGTGATGATAACTGTTAATACATATCTTTGGTAGAAATATTTTTTTAACAAATTTATGAACTGAGAACTTATAATTTTTTAAAAAGTTTCGCCATTTTCGAGCAAAAAATCTTTCATAATTCAAAAAGTATTCCTGGTACCGCTAAAACAACTGATATAATTTCAAATATCCCCGAAACATTTAATAGCGATATCATAGATAGTTTCTTAGAAAGGTAGATGTAGAAAAGTAGTAGTTTGTTGCTCCACTTACTAGAAAAATATCCAAGTCAATGAATAATTTTTACAAATTATTATGATTTTTTTAACACTTTGTTTGTACATAGGAGGAGTAACTTTTTAAGTATTAAATAATTAGATAATAAATTTTTTTCAATTTTCACAAAACTTTCTATTTTTTTTCTTCCTTATTTACGTTTTACCCTATTTTCAGAACTAACAGAGAAGACACTGGCAAAAGATATGCTAAACTTTATCTAACAGACACGAACAACTGTTGCAAACTTACTGCAGAAATAAAAATAGCCAATCATTTGCAAAAAAAGCGTAATTTCAGTTGCTGATAGAGCCTTCTAAAATAAAAACTTAAATATTTAATCTATTTGTCCGTTCTGCAGTCCCTGGCCAAGTTATTAGACGTACTCTAAGATTCTATGTAAAATAATTATACAGGTGATACTATACAGCTGTATTGTTTTCACGAGACTATTTGCACTTGGTTACGTAAGTGCAGTATATAGTAAGTTTTATATATCTCCAATTGTTTTTATTTTTAACGTATCTCATACAATGTTATACAATGTATACAATGTTAACCCATTGATACAGGAGCGTAAGCAAATGCAAACCGGTTTCAACAAAAACAATACAGCTGTATAGTATCACCTGTATAATTATAATTTTACATGGAATCTTATGCTGCGTTTAATAATATGGCCAGGGAATGTATATTCTGTATGGAGAAATGATACGTTTAGTTTAAATTTTATCTCTTTTTTTCCAAATTTAAAAAGACTTTAAAAGTGGCTTTTTTTTTTTTATTCGGGAAAATCCTTCGAAAAATTCCCCCAAAAACTTTGCGTAGAACTCTAAGAATATTATGAGGAAGAATAAAACCACTTATTTTCGGGAGTGACTGGTATTTCCATTATCCCATAAGAATAATTGATTCTTATTTGAGTGTGTGGGGGGGAACTAGAGGTTATTCGCGAAATTTGTCTTTGATCCCCCCTAAGATCAATCGGTGAATCCTTTTTTGTTTTGAGAAGGAAAGACAAATATGTCTTCACCATCCTCATCCGATTCTTAATCCTCCCACGTGTGGTCGTCCTCCCTCTTGCCCCTACCTAAGTAGAAAAAAAGTAATAGAGGAAAGGGGAAATTCGCCTCAGAGGGAAAAAGAAAGAAAGGGAGAAAATCGCCGGGAGTATAAAAATGAAATCATGCATCTCATCCGTTGGGGAAAAGAAAGGGAAATTCCCAGTGGACCCCACAGAGGAGCTGTTTTTCTTCGTCAAGTTTCTCGGATATTCCTAATTTATCTTCATCGAAAAACAAAAATAAGCAAATAAAAATCGAAAATTCCAGCGGATTTCTTGGTAATTCACTTTTATTTTAGAACAACGGCGATATCTTGAGCTTTTCTTTTTTTCTGTTTGCCTAACTTTAAAGACGCTTAACAACAACCAAGGAAAATTCAGATTGTTCTAAAATTATCGGATGAGATTTTAAGAACTGAAGAAAACTATAAATTTTGACATATTCTTTACAAATAAAAAATTGGAAAACAAAAATTGAAATCATTTATCTTCATCGAAATTATTTTCATCGAATTTATCTTCATCGAAAAACAAAAATAAGCAAATAAAACTCGAAAATTCCAGAGGATTTCTTGGTAATTCACTTTTACTTTAGAACAACGGCGATATGTTAAGCTTTTTTTTTTGCTTGACCTAACTTAAAGACGCTTAACAACAGCCAAGGAAAATTCAGATTGTTCTAAAATTATCGTTTGAGATTTTAAGAACCGAAGAAAACTATAAATTTTGACATGTTCTTTACAAATAAAAAATTGCAAAACGAAAAATGAAATCATTTATCTTCGTCGAAATTATATTCATCGAAAAACAAAAATTAGCAAATAAAAATCGAAAATTCCAGCGGATTTCTTGGTAATTCACTTTTACTTTAGAACAATGCTGAGCTTCTCTTTTTTTTTTTCGGACTAAGTTAAAGACGCTTACCAACAACCAAGGAAAATTCAAATTGTTCTAAAATTATCGTTTGAGATTTTAAGATTCAAGAAAACTATAAATTTTGACATGTTCTGTACAAATAAAAAATTGGAAAACGAAAAAGGAAATCATTTATCTTCGTCGAAATTATCTTCATCGAAAAACAAAATTTAGCAAATAAAAATCGAAAATTCCAGCGGATTTCTTGGCAACTCACTTTTATTTTAGAACAACGGCGATATCTTGAGCTTTTCTTTTTTACTGTTTGCCTAACTTTAAAGACGCTTAACAAACAACCAAGGAAAATTCAGATTGTTCTAAAATTATCGTTTGAGATTTTAAGAACCGAAGAAAACTATAAATTTCGACATGTTCTTTAAAAAAAAAATGGTAAGCGAGAATTGTATTGTAAACAAATTGGTCAAATGAAAAACCTATTTTATGCAAAATAATCTCTAAACCAGTAGCGATGCTTCAACCTGTATCGAAATTCTAAAGAATTCTTGATCCTTCATTACAGAAACGACATTACATCCTGCACTTCTCCGCTTACTTTTAAAAAAAAATCAACCAACAAACTAGAAAAAAGTAAAATTATTCTAAAATTAGTTATGTAACGGAAAAGACTTCTGTAATTTATCATGATTTTTTAAATTTTTTTTGTTTTTTAGAAAAACTGTGCATTTGGAATATAGGGGAGAGTGGGGTCAATTGTAACAGGGTAAGATTGTAACAGGGCAAAAATTTCGAGTGTCGGGTTCTAGATTTGGTTCCTAAGTGGCGCACAAGGTGTATTTAATAAATCTACATGCACACCACTGCTGGCAACCATTTTTATGTACTTTTAAAAGAGTTACATCACAAAAGATATTTTCACGCTACGTAAGTACTATTTTTGGTATTAGAAAATTACATTGTAACAAAGTAATTTTGTTTAAACAAATAAAAATTATTAACCGAAATTGTAAGTGGACACCTTAATTAACATTTCAAAAAAAATTAATTTTGTTTATTAGCTAACGTTGTTTTTAACAAATGAAACTGAAATGGCGTCTTGGGGACGATTGCAACAACAAGTAAAGGGACGATTGTAACAGCTGAAAATAAATAATCTTATGTTTACAAACCATTACTTAACTCTTTAAGAACCACCAATAGTTTCCTATATCATTTATATTATGTTGCATGTGCATTAAATTATTTGTCACCTTTCCTAGCATAAATTAAAACTTTTAACCCCTTAAAGTTAAAAGTTTAATCCTTTAGGTCTGTGCTCATAACTATTTTTACTCCTAAAACATCACTACCATTTCGATCAATAAAAAAATATATCACAACTATGATAATATGTATAATTAACTATGTTTTAGTGGAATTTATAAACTGTTACAATTGACCCCGTAAGTGGGGACAATTGTAACAAGTGCACGACTGTCAAAAATTGTTAATAACTAATATAATAACATTTAAAATAAGGTATTTATTTTTTTTCCAGTAGAGGATAGTCTACTTTATTCGTCTGTCAATTAATACTAATGATATATTGGATTTTTTGTTAGTTAAAAATAGTTAAGTAAAAAATGTTACAACTGACCCCACTCTCCCCTACTTTAAAAAGCATGAAAATGAAAAAAGTTGTGTATGCAGATTGGTTAAGCCAAAACTTTATTTTAAACAAATTGGACCTTAAACTCCTACCAAATTTTATTGTATTCCTGATTATTCAGAAATACTGCAATTCATCTTCCTGCGAGCACTTGATGCGTTTTAAACACTAGAAAGACTGAAATACCTTATATTGCTCAAAAGCAGTCGAAATGACTACATTGTGAAAGAATAACTAATGTATAAAGAAATTTGTTTAAAATTAATTTTTAATATTTTTGATGTTATTTTCAGTTCTATAATAAGTTATTAGTAAATATCAACAATTAAAATAATTATAAAAGTCACAAAATTCTAAAAAAAAATGTGTCATCCTTGTTTTTCTAATTGAAATGAAAAAGCAGTCAAAATGACTTCCTTAGGAAATCTAGTGTTAAATCAACAACTGAAAAGTCAACTTTAGAGTTAGTTCTAATTCAAATTTTTATTAAAATACACTTAAAATGACACATTTCCTGACAATGAACTCGAATGATATATGAGCCACTAGACGGCTAGGCCCCCTACACGCTAACGCTCACCAACCCCGAATGATTGTGTCGCTATAATTTCTGTTTCTGGAAATAAAACAGTTTAAATTATTCAAATAAAAATATGTGTACTAAAAAGACACTTGTTCCGCCACCATCCGCGTCCCAAGTATTTTCCTTGTGATACTAAGATTTATAAGTATCATTTTTTAAGTAATATTTTTTAAATAACATTTGAAATTAAAAGTATATTGTTTTAACAAATTAAATTTGGAGAGTTTGCAACTGTAATTTAGTATTTTTGCTTACCAAACTAACATATGTATATTTTTAATTCAATTTTTGTATTCATCCCGTTGTGTATGTTAAGTTCTAAATTTACCGAATTTCTTTAACAGTAATTCATAATAGTATATTAATGTAATTTGCACAAAAAAATAATACATGTAAAACGGTTTATAAGATCTGACACAGATATAAATAACTTTATCTTAACATGTCACGTAGAATTACATTATTCAAATAATAGTAACACTAAAAACAATCCTCCTATACCCTTAATTTAGAAATCAAACAAAATGAAAAACGTAATAATAACATTACGGGTAATTTTATTCTTTAAATTTGAGAAACAAAAATATTTATAGGAAAACAATAACTTGATGATTTATATCAATTTTATGCTGATGAATATGAAAATTAATGTTTGAAAACTGGATTCTACGATGTGATTTTCCAGCCAATAAAAATGTTTTGAGAACAATGGAAAACTGCCATGTTTGTCAAAACCATCAAAGAAATATGATTCCATGGATCAAGATGCAAAACATCGTTTGCTCTTTATCATCTTATATAGAAAATTTAACCATAAAAATCAGGAAAATATAAACATTAATCTTTATGTAACTTTAACGTACTCCAGCGTAACATCATTGTTTCATAACTTATATGTTTAGTAATGTTAAAAAAAATTATAACAGTTAATTAAGTTTATTTTAAAATTTGTTCTAAAGTCTATAAAACTAAATTTCGTATTGTTTTGGAAAGCAAACAAGTCTTATTTTAAATTCCTAAATATAGTTTCCATGTATAAAATTAAACTTTTTTTGTCAACCAAAATTATCTATAAACTATAATGTATGACATTATAAAATACATTAATTTGAAGTCTCAAAAATGTTAGAATAAAAAAGATTTTCGGGTATTTTCATATTTTTTAAAATGATATAAAACAATTTTAACTGACAGTTAATTTTAAATATCGTTTGATTTTGTCAACTTGCATGGCTTCTTATTGTTGTTAGTGCTTGCGTAGTTATCAGTGGTTGTTATACTTAAAGATATTAACTTTCGATAACATAAATACATTGTATCTATTGAATTGTACATATATTTATATATACATTCCTTGTACATATACATACATACAATATATAAATTACGCTACCATCGGTCGTTATAATTAAAGCTGTTCAATTCAGATAACTTACGTACAATGTATATACTGCATTAAACATAGAAGTACATCTGTTGTATATAGAAAAATGCATATATTATACATTTGTAAAATAAATCAATATAGTCTTTGCACAATATGATTCATTGTATGTATCCGTACATACAATAGATGTACAGTGCACTAAAAAAGACGGACCATCCAAAATAATTTAATCTAATCAATCATCTTCAAGTTCTCATTTTTAATGGTTCAAGGAGGTGACCTCGAATACGCTAATTAATTAGTGCAGACGATATTTTAAGTTACGAAATCAGATACAAAAATCAAATTTCTGACCCACAAAATATATAGCATAATCTGGGAAATGCGGTCCCCATAACTTGGTCAGAAGAGCTGTCCAAAGTTTGGACTTACTTTTTGCGTAGTTCGCAGTATCTCGAGAACTTTTAAAGCGAATTGAAAAAAAATTTACGCAAATTTGCCCAAAGTTTCAAAGTTTACCCGAAGATAACTCATTGAAAAAATTAAATTTTAGTATATATTTATTATTATTTTAGTTAATAATAGTCGAAAACATTTTGAGTTGTAAGGCCTAAAATTTTTTCATCATTGTTCAGTATGTAATTTTACATGGCAAAATAGAAATTTTGAGCGAAGTTGGATGAATAGTTTCTGAGAAATCGAATTTTAAATAAGTCGTATATTTAAAATTTGATTTCTCAGGTACAATTCAACCGATTTCGCTGAAATTTTGTATACTTTACAATGATGTAAAAAATTGCATAAATTTCAATTCAAACTTTTTTTCGATCATTATTAATTAAAATAATAAAAATTTTAAGTATATGCTAAAATTTATTTTTTCCATAGAATTATCTTGGATAAACTAATTTTATAAGTGTTTGCAAAACGTTTTCAGTTCGCTTAAAAAGGCGAAATATGAAAAAAGTAAAATTAACATTAAGGGGTCTAAACCTAGGAGTGCTTTCCTGATCAAACTATGGGGATCAAATTTTCCAGATCACGGCTATCCCCTATATTTTGTGTGATTTCGTAACCTAAAATATTGTGTGTACTATTTAATTGACATATTTGAGGTCACCCTCTCAAACCTTTAAGTTTGAGTCCTAGAACGTAAAGATCCGATCATTAGATCAAAAGTTATTTAGGATGGTCCGTTTTTTTGGGTGCTCTACCCATATATGCATCCTATGTATGTATGTACATACATAGATTTATTGTGCATTCATATATTTTACATACATACATTTGTCATGCATTTTTAGGGTCAAGAATTTACATCAGTCGTTAAAATGCTACTTTTATTTAGAGACAGGACGTTTGTGTCTTATCTTGTAACTTAAAATATCGTCTGCTTTAAATAATAAGCATATTTAAACATAGGTCTTCTACACGAACGATCCTTTAAGAACGATCCGATTATTAGATCAAAAATTATTCGGAATGTTTACTTTTTTTTTTCACTGTACATGCGTTTATTTTACCAAAATTTCTTGTTTTTCACGTTTATTTATATGAAATTTTTACAAAAAATTTTTACATTCTAAGGCGTGATCTGAAATGAGTTTTCATTTTTCTTCCATTTGGTGTGATCTATTTTAATCTTTACTTTAGATCATCATATTACACGCTAAATGAAGGAGTGTTTTAAATGAATCGTTTTGCTTCCTATAGGCGTTGCCTCTGGATTAAAAAATGTAATTAGTTCTAGGTATAGGTGTGGAAGAAAGCGAATTAGAACTAGGCCAAACGGAATCATCAAAGTTATTTGAATTTAATTTACTTCGGTGATTTGAATCAGTGACTGATATGAATCACTTGTCGATTAAAATCCCTTACTGATTCAAATCACTTGCTGATTCGAAAACCTTATTGTGAATCGCGATTTGAAACTCTATTCGAAACTTAGATAACATGGTTCAAATCAGTGATTTTAATCAAATTATTATTTGGATCAATGATTTGGATACTAATTTTAACAACGCAACTCAATGAATCAATGGAAAATCCAATGATTGAAATCACAATTCCACTATCATTATTCAATTATCGCAATTCAAATCAAGGGATTTGGATCTGTGATTCGAATCACTTTTTTGAATCACAGAATCAATACCCAACTCTAGACCGAATTGGTTCTTCCAAAACTGACGAAAACAATTCTTAGAGAACCCTATTAAGCCCAGCACATGAACGGTAAAAAAATAAGATTTCTGGGTTGTTACTTCTGATTTAGCTTGAAGAATACGTCAATCTATATTATTATTGTATTTTACAAAATGACTTGCACGTCTTAAATCATTTAACTTTAGCTAAAAACATTTAAAAAAAACTGACATGGCAAACAATTTATTTGTGCCATTTATATTGATTTCCTTAAAACGATTACAGAATTTATAAAATACAGGAAAATCTTTCGAATTATTAAATTAAGTTCGAATACAAATCTCAATAGTAAAAGAAAGTCGAAACAGTCTAGTAAACTTAACAGAAGAGTTTAGCGGATGTTTTAGAAATAATATTCTGGTTTTAGAATCGTGTAATAGTTTAACTATTCCATACACATTTCTGAAAAATTCAAAAAATGGCAAAAATTTGAAGTTAAACGGCAAAAATGGAGAATATAATGATTCAAATCGCAATTCCACAATCATTATTCAAATCAAGTGATTTGGATCAGTGATTCGAATCAATTTTTTGAATCACCGAATCAATACCCAACTCTAGAGCGAACTGGTTCTTCCAAAACTGACGAAACAAAGTCTTAGAGAACCCAATTATGAGCAGTGAAAAATAAGATTTCCTGTTTCTGATTTAGTTTGTAGAATACGCCAATCTATTTTATTATTGTATTTTACAAAATGATTAGCATGTTTAAATCCTTTAACTTTAGCTGGAAAAAAAAATACTAACTTCAAAGCATGGCAAATACTTTATTTTTGCCATTATATTGATCACGGACGATTACAAACAACTTAAAACGATTATAATAGAATTTATAAGATATAGAATTGTAAAATTAAGTTCAAAAACAAATCTCAATAGTAAAAGAATACCAAAAATGTCTCGTAAACTTAACAGAATAGTTTGACGGACGTTCCGGTATTCGAATATTCCGGTTTTTAGAATCATGTAATAGTTTAACTAATCCATACACATTTCTAAAAAATTCCAAACAAAAAAATGGCTAAAAGTTAAATGGCAAAAATGGCTGATGAAAGATTTCGTTTGCACTTCGATTTCGGCCACATCTTTCAGAAAACGATTTTATCAAGTCGAGAATTCAGAGGGACAAGGGGCGGTCAAGATCGGGAATACTTCTGCTGAACGTGACGTCACGCAAGTCCACCATTATCGAACGATTAATGTTGAGCGAGAAAAGAAATATGTGCGTGACACTCCCCTCTAGATGTCGGTTTCGCATACAATGTTTAGACGGGAAACGAAATAATTAAGACTTTTTTTTGCGAGGGGGAGGGAGGGAGTTGGAATGAAATCGAATGTTGTTGTCGTGCGGCGTCCCCCTACGCATATTGTTACGATACACTGTTAGATAAAAAAAGCTGTTAAATTAAGTGAAAAGAAAAGATAACTCTCGTGATTCCTTCATAGCTGACAAACGATACGGGTGATAAAAATCGTTTGAACACGCCACGAGAATTCCATGCTCTTTAGAAAGCTCCAAGGAAGTTTTTTTGAGATTTTTCTTTCTATGCCTGTTTTTCACGGCCATCACAAGGGTGGGGCAAGTGGGCTATTTCCACAGCACAACTGATAATCAAAAATAAATAATTCTAATAGCTTTAAAAACTTTTTTTAATTTGTTTTTTGTATTTTCTCCATTATTATCATGCATGCAATAATCTGAGAGTATCCTAAATGGAGGGAAACGCTCAGTACGATATACGCTCAGTACGATATCCTAAGTGTTGGTATGTCTTAACACTACACATACCAACACTTAATTCATACCTATTTCTACCATAGAACTTTGTTTCTCGATTGAATGCATGAAATAGAGATATTAGGAGGGAAATAAACTAAAAACTACTTTATTATAATTAAACAAAATAGTATTTTGCCAATTTTTATGTATTACAAGCACAAAGAATAAGAATTTTTATTTCATTTGCTCAACGCATTTTTTTACATATACAGGGTGCTTCCATTTTGCATTTTCCGCAAACATATTTCTTCTAATTATTTCTATAATTGTTATAATTATAAGAATATATAAGAATTATAATTCTTATAATTATTCTTACAATGAATATTATTTCTTCTAAGAACTTGTGCTGTCCTGATTGTTTCGACATTTTTCTGGGTAAAAACTAACAGTTAGTTAGAAATGAAATAAAGCTATCAACGTAAAATATTAGCTACTTACCAAAATATTTAGTTTTTGTCACTTTTTCTGACACAAAATTGCCAATCTAAAATTTTAGGTACTTTCTTGAAATTTGAATTCGCAGTAATTCTGATTGAACTAACAACGCAACAGTCTTTGCAGAAATGTGCAATAAATCGAATGCAATACGTTGAACACGCATCACATACATAATTTTTGATCCGATAACCTTATGAAGCAATAAATTGTTCTCCCGGTCAAATAACCGGTTGTGGTAGAAATGGTATACGACAAGTATTATTCGAAACAGACAAAATACAAATAATAATAATAATAGAATGCTAACCGTATAGAATTGTTAGAAAAAGTCATGAAGTCAAATGTGCAAAAACGATAAGATGATAAGCGCATGTTCGATGCAAAAATTCTTTAACAGTCATTTTACCGGTTATGGTATGTTTAGTGCTAAGAAAACTCTATACCGGGGGAGAAACTTTTAATAGCCAGTTATGTTTCATATCCATTGGTTATTCAAAATATAAATTTTAGAGAAAAGTGAATACAGGAAAACCATGAAGTTTTAAATGTTGAAAAAAAAAATCAAAATGTACTAGAATGGGATACCAGCAAGTGACGTAGTGTGGGTATCTCGATCCTGATTGGTTGTTGAAACGTGGCATTTGCTAACGTTAGCAATTGCTCTTTCCATTCTATTTCGAGTAAGCCAAACCCGACAACTATCAATTCTCTTAAGTGACACATTCTATATTCTTTCGCAAAGATTTCAATTCCTTCACTATATATTTACTCAGAGACTTAACACAAAGACAGGCATGAAGGAACATAAACAAACTAATTATACATCGAAATTGACAAGTACACAAAACAAAAATATATCACAGTTACAATAAAATAAGTAAACAAATAAAAAAATATAAGTTAAGTGAAAGGAGAGAAAGAATTATATTTCAACTAATTTGATGTGCGTTACGGCTCTGTAATTAATTAACTTATAGTTAATTAACTTATAGTTAATTAACATTATAACTTATGTCTATCCCTGTCTTTAAGATTCATTAGATATTTGCTGATATGATTAGATATATAGCTTTATGCCTATTTAAACACACACACTTTTAAAACTTATTAAATTTATGTAGATCGTGGATTTATAGTCAGTGAATATAAATAATGAAGAAAGATTTGTTATAACCAGAGTAACTTGAACTAGTTAACTCTTTTATTTATTACATTGTTTTTAAATAATATAAAATATTTATATGGTCTGTCAGCAGCTGTGGTTGGTACTTGTCAATAAATTAAAAAAAAATCTGATTAAAATTTTTTTTAAGAAAGCAATTTTTTCTAAAAAGAATCAGGATTTTTGCTAAATCTTTTTTATACATAGCGATTTGATTGATAAACACTACGTAGAAACTACATTTGGCAGAAGCAAGTTTTAGAATTTTCCTTGATGTGCAATTCTAAATTTCTCTGTTAGGAGACACGGTCGTTTTAAATCCTTTATTCTAACTAACATATGTAAGTAAAAATCTCCCCCTCAATTATGATTACTATGCGTAAATTATGGAACATAATTAAATCAAAAATATAGAAGTTTTTTTTATCTTTTTATATGCTTTTAACCTCAATTTAACTTCGTCCTACAGAGCTCATCCAATAACCCAGCATTGTCTGTTACCTTTTAAGTTAATTGTGTGTTCATAAAATAGGGTATTAAAAGTCGCAAAATTTTTTTTTTTTAAATTCTCACATTTTATAGTTCGAAAAAGGATTTTTGTGTTTTCAAATAAAAATTTTTGCGTTTTCGTTAAGATTGTCTCTCTTACAAACTTATTTAAAATATCAGTGCAATATACATGGTTTGAGCTATGGGGGATATTTTATTTTATAGCCATAGTTACAGCCGACCCATATTTTGGATTTAAAAGTACTAATGTTCAACTCAGTAGCCTTCTAATTTTGAGCCCTCGTCCAGAAGACAAGGGAACACTTGGTTCAAGCATTTTGAGAAACTCACCTTCGTAGACTACTTTCTGATGGAACTAACTCGCATTTGCCTTACATGAAAAAGAAAATCGCAAAAACGTCCCACGGTTAGCCTTACTGACGGCAAGAGAACTCTAACCCATGATCCGTCTACCACTGAGTATATTTCACATCAGAACTGTGGTCGGTGCGAGCCGGAAGCGAAATTTGTATTGACCAGCCATCGCTGGGATTCGAACTCGGTTCAACTCATTGGAAGGCTATATATGTTTAAATATAAACTGAAAATTAAAANACACAGAGACTTAACACAAAGACAGGCATGAAGGAACATAAACAAACTAATTATACATCGAAGTTGCCA
The DNA here is from genome assembly GCF_043381705.1 of Parasteatoda tepidariorum. Lineage (NCBI taxonomy): Eukaryota > Metazoa > Arthropoda > Arachnida > Araneae > Theridiidae > Parasteatoda > Parasteatoda tepidariorum. The sequence goes on along the minus strand of NC_092208.1, from coordinate 1,150,107 downwards.
AGTACAGAAAACAAAAACATATTACTTTTGCAATAAAATTCATGAACAAATAAAAAATATAAGTTAAGTAAATGAAGTAGAAGAGAAAGAATTATATTTCAACTAATTTGATGTGCGATACGGCTCTGTATTTATTTAACTTATAGTTAATTAACTTATAATTAATTAACTTATAGTTAATTAACATTATAACTTATGTCTATCCCTGTCTTTAAGATTCATTAGATATTTGCTGATATGATTAGATATATCGCTTTATGCCTATTTAAACACACACACTTTTAAAACTTATTAAATTTATGTAGATAGTGGATTTATAGTCAGTGAATATAAATAATGAAGAAAGATTTGTTATAACCGTAGTAACTAGTTAAGTATTTTATTTATTAGGACTAGTTAACTATTTTATTTATTACATTGTTTTTAAATAATATAAAATATTTATATGTTTTGTCAGCAGCTGTGGTTGGTACTTGTCAATAAATCAAAAAAAAATTCTGATTTAAATTTTTTCTTTTTTTAAAAAGCAATTTTTTTTCTAGAAATCAGGATTTTTGCTAATTCTTTATATACATAGCGATTTGATTTATAAACACTACGTAGAAATTACATTTGGCAGAAGCAAGTTTTAGAATTTTCCTCGATCTGCAATTCTAAATTTCTGTGTTAGGAGACACGGTCGTTTTAAATCCTTTATTCTAACTAACATATGTAAATAAAAATCTCCCCCTCAATTATGATTACTATGCGTAAATTATGGAACATAATTAAAACGAAAATATAGAAGTTTTTTTTTATCTTTTTATATGCTTTCAACCTCAATTTAACTTCGTCCTACAGAGCTCATCCAATAACCCAGCATTGTTTGTTACCTTTTAAGTTAATTGTGTGTTTATAAAATAGGGTATTAAAAGTAGCAAAAAAAATGTTTTTTAAATTCTCACATTTTATACTTCGAAAAAGGATTTTTGTGTTTTCAAATAAAAGTTTTTGCGTTTTCGTTAAGATTGTCTCTCTTACAAACTTATTTAAAATATCAGTGCAATATACACGGTTTGAGCTATGGGGGATATTTTATTTTATAGCCGTAGTTCACAACAGCCGACCCATATTTTGGGTTTAAAAGTACTTATGTTCAACTCAGTAGCCTTCTAACTTTGAACCCTCGTCCAGAAGACAAGGGAACACTTGGTTCAAGCATTGTGAGAAACTCACCTTTGTGGAGATCTTTCTGATGGAACTAACTCGCATTTGCCTTACATGAAAAGGAAAAATCGCAAAAACGTCCCACGGTTAGCCTGACTGACGGCAAGAGAACTCTAACCCATGATCCGTCTACCACTGAGTATATTTCACGTCAGAACTGTGGTCGGTGCGAGCCGGAAGCGAAATTTGTATTGACCAGCCATCGCTGGGATTCGAACTCGGTTCAACTCATTGGAAGGCTATATATGTTTAAATATAAAGTGAAAATTAAAAATTCTCTGTTATTACCTATTAATGTTTTCCATAAACAACTTTTTACAAACAAAGTTAATTTTCAAAGAGTCATTTAGAAGTATTTGTTGAAACGACCCATTTAAAATGTATGTAAAATTGATGTGTGTGTGTGTGTGTTACCGGCGAAGTTTGCAATCCGCCATTCTATAGAATGCCTAGGCATTGTATATAATGCCTAAAACTGGCCGGCAAAGTATAAAATACATCTCCGATTCGTCAAAATGTCATTCAAAAATGGCACATTCAAAACGTCATTCAAGCCTACCATGTTGCAACAAGTAGATTAATTTCTTATTTTTTATATGAAAATTTTGTTTCCCATAATAGGAAAGGCATAAATTTTGTTTTCCACAACTTTTTATTTTTCTTTACACATTTTGGTTTTTTAATGGCACTCTCAGTATTTTTTCAGAATTACATTTTGATTTTTGAGAAATGCATGTTACTGTGAATGACCGAAATCTGGAAAATGTCGATTTTCACCGGTGAATGTCAACAATCACATAGTCACTTTGGTGAATGTCCGAAATATTTATTACATCCGATTTGATATTAATTTATTCGTGGATATAATTACATTTATTCAATATTTTAATACTTACTGACGATAGATGACATTTTTTCGATATTTTAATACTTACTGGCAATAGATTAGAAGAAACATTAGCGTTCGGAGTATCGGGCAAATGTATACCGGGCAGTGGCACTTAGTATATATTTCAGACATTTACCAAAGGTATACTCATACTAGGTCTAGTTAAGTGCCACTGCCAGGTATACATTTGCCCGGATATATCCTACACTGATATTTTTTTAAGGTCAAGTTCCATTGCCCGGTATACCCTACACTGATCTTTCTTCTGATCCAGTGTTTCCCAAAGTGTGGTACGCGTACCCCCAGGGGTACGGGAACAGCTTTGCGGGGGTACGCGTTCTTTTGCGAAAGATCTTGTAACAAATGAAAATTTCAAAAAATTTCATTTAAAAACAAAGCTAGCCAAGAAAATTTACGATTACGTATTTTTCTATTGGATGTTTTTTGCGGAGATAACTGTTAATAATTAGAGGTGTCAACAGCCAGTTGTGGTTTTTTAATTTTTGTGCAATTTTTTATAGAAAAAAATGCATTCATTTTTTTTATTAGTGGTACACAGAGTTACGAAAAATTTAAAGAGGGTGCACAAAAGTCCCAAGTTTGGAAAACACTGTTCTAATCTATCGTCAGTAAATATTAAATTATCGAATAAATGTAATTATATCCACGAATAAATTAATATCAAATCGGATGTAATAAATATTTCGGACATTCACCAAAGCGACTATGTGATTGTTGACATTCACCGGTGAAAGTCGACATTTTCCAGATTTCGGTCATTCACAGTAACGTGCACATCATTTACATAATAACCTCATCAGTATGTTTTTGTTCATACCTTGCCTAAATAGCATTTGTCATTCTATAGAATGCCTAGACATTTTATACAATGCCTAGGGAAAGTATGTAATACTTCTCACATTTCATACTTTGCCTAAGAAAATCCGGCAATATATACAATGCCGGCGTTTCATACTTTGAGGGTAACATATACATAGCATAATAAATAAAAACAAAAAAAAACACGAAGAAAATTAAGAAAAACAATAAGTTTTATTTATTGCTCATAAGCTGCAAGTAAATAGAACTCATCAGACGCACTTCAGTAATGCAACAAGAACGCACTTTAATACCGAACTCCCCTAGTTACGCTTTCAGCTCACTCGCTTTATAGATTTCATTTCATGTTTTATTCTGTTTTTTCTTTATATTTTATTTTAGGTTTTTACGTGATATTTTTACTTTTTGTGTTCTATTTTATTTGTTGTCATTTTTTTGAAAAATTTTTTGAGTGCTTTTCACACCATTGTATTGATATATTTTGCTTTGGCTATAAAGATGCAATATTAGACAGCACTCTTTTTGGCGGATATAATCGTGTGGGCTGATGAAAAGATCATATCTTTTATTTTCCCGATTTTTTAAAAGACTTCTATCCTTTTTTTTTTCAGATTTTTTATTCCCTCCAGTCTATGTTATTTTTATTTTTATTATTAATTTTCTTTTTCCCCCTTTTTTCATTATTCTGTAATTTTCCTTTGTTTTATCTTCATTTTGAACTTATTTTATGAGTTCTATTTACTTGCAGCTTATGCGTAATAAATGAAACTTGTTGTTTATCTTAATTTTCCTCGTGTTTTTTTGTTTTAATTTATTATGCTATGTATGTGTGTATACATGTATGTGTATATATGTGTNGAACAATGAATATGTATATATATATATACTAAAAGGATAAAAAGAGAAAAACGAAGAAGTTCACTGTACATAAACTGCAAGTATATAGAACTCATAAAATAAGTTCAAAATGTAGAGAAAACGTGGAAAAAAATTACAGAACAATGAATATGTATATATATATATACAAAAAGGATAAAAAGAGAAAAACGAAGAAGTTCACTGTACATAAACTGCAAGTATATAGAACTCATAAAATAAGTTCAAAATGTAGAGAAAACGTGGAAAAAAATTACAGAACAATGAATATGTATATATATATATACAAAAAGGATAAAAAGAGAAAAACGAAGAAGTTCACTGTACATAAACTGCAAGTATATAGAACTCATAAAATAAGTTCAAAATGTAGAGAAAACGTGGAAAAAAATTACAGAACAATGAATATGTATATATATATATACTAAAAGGATAAAAAGAGAAAAACGAAGAAGTTCACTGTACATAAACTGCAAGTATATAGAACTCATAAAATAAGTTCAAAATGTAGAGAAAACGTGGAAAAAAATTACAGAACAATGAATATGTATATATATATATACAAAAAGGATAAAAAGAGAAAAACGAAGAAGTTCACTGTACATAAACTGCAAGTATATAGAACTCATAAAATAAGTTCAAAATGTAGAGAAAACGTGGAAAAAAATTACAGAACAATGAATATGTATATATATATATACAAAAAGGATAAAAAGAGAAAAACGAAGAAGTTCACTGTACATAAACTGCAAGTATATAGAACTCATAAAATAAGTTCAAAATGTAGAGAAAACGTGGAAAAAAATTACAGAACAATGAATATGTATATATATATATACTAAAAGGATAAAAAGAGAAAAACGAAGAAGTTCACTGTACATAAACTGCAAGTATATAGAACTCATAAAATAAGTTCAAAATGTAGAGAAAACGTGGAAAAAAATTACAGAACAATGAATATGTATATATATATATACAAAAAGGATAAAAAGAGAAAAACGAAGAAGTTCACTGTACATAAACTGCAAGTATATAGAACTCATAAAATAAGTTCAAAATGTAGAGAAAACGTGGAAAAAAATTACAGAACAATGAATATGTATATATATATATACAAAAAGGATAAAAAGAGAAAAACGAAGAAGTTCACTGTACATAAACTGCAAGTATATAGAACTCATAAAATAAGTTCAAAATGTAGAGAAAACGTGGAAAAAAATTACAGAACAATGAATATGTATATATATATATACTAAAAGGATAAAAAGAGAAAAACGAAGAAGTTCACTGTACATAAACTGCAAGTATATAGAACTCATAAAATAAGTTCAAAATGTAGAGAAAACGTGGAAAAAAATTACAGAACAATGAATATGTATATATATATATACAAAAAGGATAAAAAGAGAAAAACGAAGAAGTTCACTGTACATAAACTGCAAGTATATAGAACTCATAAAATAAGTTCAAAATGTAGAGAAAACGTGGAAAAAAATTACAGAACAATGAATATGTATATATATATATACAAAAAGGATAAAAAGAGAAAAACGAAGAAGTTCACTGTACATAAACTGCAAGTATATAGAACTCATAAAATAAGTTCAAAATGTAGAGAAAACGTGGAAAAAAATTACAGAACAATGAATATGTATATATATATATACTAAAAGGATAAAAAGAGAAAAACGAAGAAGTTCACTGTACATAAACTGCAAGTATATAGAACTCATAAAATAAGTTCAAAATGTAGAGAAAACATGGAAAAAAATTACAAAATAATGAAAAAGGAAAATTATTTTTTAAAAAAATTTAATAAAAATCTCAAGGAAAAGAAAGATATAATCTCTTCATCAGCTCTTACGATTATATCCGCAAAAAGGAGTGCTTTCTAATTTTTTTTTTTTTTTGGTCGTGTCTATGACATAACCGAATCAAATGTTTCCATGAGTCTTGATTACTGTTTCTGCGATTTGCTTGATGTTATCGTCGTAAAGGTCAATCAATGACGGCAGGACTCCGATTTCTCTCAGATTAGCCCTCATTGCTGGACACTCAAAGATGTGGCATGGTGTCAGCTGTGTATCCGGGCAGTTTTCACAATTCCTATATACTTTCCTGTCCTCTCTGACGATCTTCATGCCTCTGTGGTTATGGGTTCTCAGCCTGGCTGTAGTTTTTGTTGTGGATCTATCTGCATTTATATTACAAATCATGTGTTTCGTTGGAATTGATTTTTCTCTTAGTTTAGATTTAGCAATTGCATTTGCATCTTGGATCGTGACGTTACAGTCATTAATGTTTAGATTTCTGGCTTCATTGGCTAATTTATCTGCATTTTCATTGCCTGCAATGTCAACGTGTGCTGGTATCCACTGAAGAGTACTGGTTCTGATTAAGTCCTGAAGATCACGAAGATTTGAAATGATTTCTTGGGTGATAGAAGAGTCCCCTTTTAAAATTGCTTGGAAGGAGGCCTTCGAGTCGCAGAAGATAGCAAGGCCCTTTGCTTGCTCAGAGGTGGGAAGGGCTTTATACATATTCTAATACTGTATAAATATAGCCAACGCAAAATATAGCATGGTAAATAATATTAAGCGCTAAAGCTGCATTAAATAGGATCACTAAAACATAGGGCAATAAATAAATACAAAAAGCTGCTACGGTTTTTAATGAGTGTGTTCTATTCTATTTCGTTTCAAAAAAATTTTTGACTGCTCATCACACTATTGTATTGATATATTTTTTGCATAGGTTACATTGATACCATATTAGAAAGCACTCATTTTTGCGGATATAATCGTGTGAGCTGATAAATGGATTATATCTTTATTTTCTGATTTTTACTCACATCACAGTCGTCAGTGGGTTTTACTATTGGGTTTAACCCCAATGTAGGATAAACTCTCGAAAATTACATTGCATGGAGGCTATGCAAGTCATGCAATGAACTCTTGTGTTCTTTTCGAGATTTCATTTTATAATCGTCGTTGAACAGCAAACCCATTTTGTGTTAACGACTACCAATGTTCAACTCCGTAGCCTTGTAATGTTGAACTCAATCCAGAAGACAAGGGAACTCCTGAATCAAGTAGTAGGAGAAATTCACCTTCGTGGAGGACGTTTTCGTGAAAATAACCAGCATTTGCGTTACCACGAGAGGAAAACCACGAAAACCTTCCACGGTTACCCTGATGGCAAGGGTACCCCAACCCATGATCCATATACAACTGATGATATTTTACGTCAGCAGTCTGGTCGATTCGAGACGGGTGCAGAATTCGAATCGACCAGTCACAGCTGGGATTCAAAATGGAAGGCGAACTCTCTCTGAGATAAGTCACAACGGCTCAGCAGGTGGGACCTGTTTTACCAAAAGCATCCCTGAAATATGATTCAGGTTTGGAAAGGTGGTTTGCATCTGCATTCTCTAAATATCTTCGAATTGAAGCTGTTCTTTAACCAGGCGAGCCCTGTGTCATCCGCCAAGAACGAATATAAACCGAAAGTATTTCTGAGTAATGTTACTTTTACTATTGAACCCAGCATAAATTATCCTATACGGTGAAATTAAAGATTTTTTGTTAATGAAGAATATAGATGGCAGCACTTATTTGGATATTTTTTTAATCATTGGATGTTTTGCTCTTTTTTTAAGTTTTTCAAAAGGGGTCAGCACTGAATTTTTTTTATTAAATTTGTAAGGATCTGGCAATTTTTATTTGGTTATTCTAACTGTACTTTTATATTTCATCTATGTAGATGTGTCCTTATTAGTGTTTCCTCAGTGTACTTTTGACTTCTGTTTTTTTGTGTTTCATTGGATTTTCGTCTTTGTTTTAATATTCGAATTTTTGAAGTATTGCATTTTCTTGTTTAGTTTCTCCATTAATGGGCCTCGGTACACAGTCAGCTTTTGGTTTAACAACTGACTATACCGAAAGGCTGCAGTGTGTCAGCAGACAATATGTCACTTGATGAAGTGCTATTTATGTTAACTTACATATCTATAAATTATATTTCGTTTTGCTTATTTTTGGTTTTTATTTAAATGTTGATTTTGCTCAGATCAGTTTCGAATCAGATATTAAATATATATAGACCCTGGTCAAATTATTAGACGCATTATAAGATTCTATGTAAAATCTTAATTATCAGGTGATACACTATACAGCTTTATTGTTTTTACGCGGCTGAAACCGGTTTGAACTTGTTTACGTTCGTGTATCAATGGGTAAACATAGTTATACAATACGTTAAAAATAAATACAAATTTACTATTGAAGCCCGCGTAAAAAATATCCTGTATAAAAACCCGTTACACGTAAGTTTAAATATAACAGTATTGCCTATAAAACTCGTGCAAAAAATGTCATTATTAAAAAAAACTACAGTGTGTCTCATAATTGGGTCTAATTATTATAATATACTAATATAATACCCGATAAAATAAATGTTCTATATTTATATAAAATATCGTCTCATCTATTCAATCGTCGAAGTTACACTATACATCGTCTCATTTTACCGATTGATACTAGAACGTAAACAAGTGCAAAAACTGTTTCAGTGGCGTGAAAACATTAAAGCTGTACAGTATTACCTGATGATTAATATTTTACATAGAATCTTATGGTGCGTCCAATAATTTGTCCAGGCACTGTATATATATATATATATATATATATATATA
>NC_092208.1:1136957-1140950 GCF_043381705.1 Parasteatoda tepidariorum | reverse complement strand
ATATATATATATAAATAATAGGAGGGCTACATCCCTGTTATTATTGGTTACAATTAGCTCAAATAATTCAGTCGTGAACCAATTATTCCTTTATTAGTTTTATTTACGGGTTGGCTGATTGCTATAACATTTCACATCCACTCTCCACAAGGGAGGGGGTGGGCAAAACACCGGATGGTTCCGGCACATCTTACATGGAATACATCATACAGCAAGAGTCACTCAAAAACAATCGCTCCTGAATTAAGTAGTACTAACAGAAAATGATGTGAAAAGGCTCAATCGTCACATACCTTGTAACCCTACGCATTAAGGAAAATCATTTAATGCTTCCTAATATGGAAGTGAAAGAGGAAAAGATTCTAAAAATAACTCCTTTGAAATATAAATCTAATTATGATTCAATTTTATGTTTTCAGCCTTGTAGTTCCAAAATAGAATATCTCTACACCTATTCTTTAGCAAAGACATTTCAAGAAAACGAAAGAGTTTGAATAATTTTATTAATACAAAAGTATTTATAATTTTTGTATTACATATAATAGATAGATAGTTTTAAAACATAAAAATCATCCGCAAAAAGAAACTGTTTTTAACTGCCATTTAAAGAAAAAACAGAAACAAAATGGATAATTTTCCATTTTTCAAAAAAAGAATAATAAAATGAAATAAATTTCTATTTATCCAAAAAATACTTCTATTCCTCATCGTTCTAACTGAGTGCCTTCTTTAGTTAATTGATGTTATGAGCCTCTCTTATAGAGAGCATTTACATTTCTAAACGTAACGCAAATTAAGTTTTGCTTTTAATCTTACCCAACACCGAAATCGTTCCCTCCCCCCATTCATTAATAACTTCGAAATGGAGTTATTAGCCCCGAACTTCTCTCTTCTTTTTTTTATTGCGTGTTTTGTGAGAGGGAAGCGTGTAAAAACTTCATAATTTAGCGAAAGGTGAAGGAGGAGAAGGAAAAAAAAATATTATGATCTCTTGTTAATCAAATTATTTTCTATGCCTCGTCTTCCCCTCCGCGGCACACGGAGAAATCAATAGAATTAAAATGTTCTGACAAGAAAAATCAACAGCGCTCTTTTTTTTTTTTTTTTTTTTTTTTGGTTTTCAAGGCAGATTATTTTTTTCTGATATGTAACATAACACAAAAAAAAACATTTTTCTGGTACCAAACATACTACAAAAAGAATTATTTTTCTGGTACCTAACATACTACAAAAAAAAATTCTGATACTAAAATACCACAAAAAAAAAATTTTTTTGGTACCTAGCATACCACAAAGAAAATATTTTTTTCTGGTTCCTAACATACCACAGAAAAAAATATTTTTCTGGTACCTAACATACCACAAAAAATATATAGATAATTTGGTACCTATCATACCATAAAAAATTATATTTTTCTGGTATCTAACATACCATAAAAAAATATATTTTTCTGGTATCTAACATACTAGAATTATTTTTTTGGTACCTAACATACCACAAAAAAAATATTTTTCTGGTACCTAACATACCACAAAATAATTTTTTTTCTAGTACCTAACATACCACAAAATATATATATATATAATTTGGTACCTAACATACCATAAAAAAAATATTTTTCTGGTATCTAACATACCACAAAAAAAATATATTTCTGGTATCTAACATACCAGAATTATTTTTTTGGTACCTAACATACCACAAAAAAAAATATTTTTCTGGTACCTAACATACCACAAAAATATTTTTTTCTGGTACCTAACATACCACAAAAAATATATACATAATTTGGTACCTAACATACCACAAAAAATACATATATAATTTGGTACCTAACATACCACAGAAAAAAATATTTTTTCAGGTATCTAACATACCATAAAAAAAATATATTTCTGGCATCTAACATACCAGAATTTTTTTTTGGTACCTAACATACCACAAAAAAAAAAAATATTTTTCTGGTACCTAACATACCACCAAAAAAAATTATTTTTCTGGTACCTAACATAGAAACATAACTTTAAGTTTTACCGACTCTTTAAGCAGTCCAAAACTGCACAAATAATCCACATCTATGAAGAAGCCCTGAAAATTATGAATGTTATGAAAATAATGAATGTTATTTTAAAGGAAGAAATTCCCATTTATCAACAGGCTCGTCGCTTGTCATTTCAAGAGCAAGAAATAGTTAAAAAAACAAATAAACACCTTTTTAAAAGAGGGTGTTATTTAAGTAGGATGTTCAAATTTTTGTGCGCCTATAATTCCGTGCAAAAAAAGATAATTCCACGCGAATTTGCATCTATTATAGGAAATTAAATTTTAAAAAAAATGTTCGCGATCGATTTCTCTAACCCCTAATGGAGGATATATTAAACCATTTAGGTGACGCTCAAGTTATATCTTCTGTAGATTTATAAGCAGCTTTTCACCATTGTAAAATTGAAAAAAATAGTCGGCAAAAATAGCAAAAAATGAGGAGGAAAGTTTGAAAAATTAAAACGTGTATTAAAAAGCAGCTGCTGACAACAGATTGGAATTAAATTTTAAGAAATGTCAATTTTTAAAACATTCCATAGAATTTCTTGGTTACATAATTGAAAATGGTATTTTTCTCCCTTCACCCTCTAAAACTTCAGCAGTTAAGAATTTTTTTCCTACCTAAAGCACATAAACAACTTATGAGTTTTCTGGGTTTAACCGGATACGTTCGTAAATATATTTCTAATTATAGTAAAATAGCTAAACCCACTTACTGGTTTATTGAAAAATAATACTGAATTTAAATTTGATAATGATCAGATAGAATCTTTTCAAAAACTAAAGTTAGCTTTAAGTAATAACCCTGTTCTTCAAAATTCGGATTTGTTGCAGTACTATTACAAAAAAAAAAGAGAAATTTTATCCTATTCATTATTTTAGTAAAAAATCAAATCCACAACAAGAAAAATATAGTAGTTATGAATTAGAAACCCTTGCACAGTGAGCCAGCATCCAAGGTTTCGTGGCCAAAATTAGTATTTCGATAAAATTTGTTTCAAAATTTGGGGGGGGGGTTTATTTAGGGGTTTTTTATGTGCAGGTAAATTGAATTCATAGTCAAAATTTTGAAATACACTAAAAATACCCCAAAAAACAAAATGGGGGCTGAAATATGGCGAACAAAAATAAAAAGAATATAGTACGTTTAAATAATTAAATATAGCAATGAAAATATAATAATTTTTGCCATTTTATATTTAAAATGAAAAGCAAATTATATTTCCGAAGTAATAGTACAAAATAACGCGAAAACATGAAAAAAACATAATTTTTGTTTTTCGGTATATTTAGTTCACCTTTGCAATATAGGCAAAATGGGGCAGGAGCATCGAAAGAAGAAACATCAAAGAAGACAACAACAACAAAAAAGTTTAACTAATTAAGAAAAACGGGAACACCTTAGAAGAGATGCGAAATAGCGCATCCTAGAAAATTCAGGACCAAAAAAAATTTTTTTTACTCAATAAGAAAAGCTCGCACATACGGAAAAGATGACATCGTTGCTATACAGCAGTACACAATATGGAACTGGATTAAAATTGAGACCGAAATTTCACGGTCTCCACAAAGTTATAAAAGTCAAAGACATTAAACGATATTATGATGTAGAGAGAGCTGGACTTGATAAAGCACCAAATGTAACTTCATCTGTGGCTGATTGCATGAAGCCATGATCTAATCGAAATTGCTGTCTCTTTGTATTTCTTGTGTATATACCTCGTATACTCTTTGTGCATTTTTGTTTGTTTCAGAAAATTTTATATTTCTCGTGTATCGAGGAAGACATAGGTCGAATGGCTGAGAACGTGACAAACGAAGCTACTTCTGTATCAGAAAACCATCAAAATAGATGTCGCTCTCTCCTTAATTAAACTGTTACAACTATTTTGATGTAAAAGAAGAGAATGAGTTGGAAATGTAAAAACAAACCTGTTTGATGGTTCCGG
>NC_092208.1:1131221-1134403 GCF_043381705.1 Parasteatoda tepidariorum | reverse complement strand
GTTTTCAAATAAATGATCTATTTCATCGCCTTTTAATTTATTGTCGTTTTCAAATAAATGATCCAATTCATCGCTTTTAATTTATTGTCGTTTTCAAATAAATGATCTAGTTCATCTCTTTTAATTTATTGTCGTTTTCAAAAAAATGATCTAGTTCATCGCTTTTAATTTATTGTCGTTTTCAAATAAATGATCTAATTCATCGCTTTTAATTTATTGTCGTTTTCAAATAAATAATCTAGTTCATCGCTTTTAACATATGCATTTTGCTTAAGATTACAAAAATATGACGTTATTTATTATTATTTTTCATTGAAATGACTTTTTTTTTTAAATTAATAAAAACCTTTTGCACAAGATGTATATGACTAAAACAATCCATTATTCCATCTGTTTCAATCAATCAAGTACAAGAGGTATATGATTAAAACAATATATTATATCAATTTTGGGCCAAGAACTTTGATTGCAGGCCTTTCTGTTACGTCATTTAACGCAATTACAACGAATGATTAGTTTATCAAGTAAAGCAATTTTTTTGTTGCTGATATAATGGTGATATTTAGTACGTTATATGAGTTTCAAACCCCCCCAGAGAAAATTGCCACTAACTCGGTTCATTTATGTTACCGTGAATGGCCGAAATCAAGAGAATGTCGACATTTTCGATGACACTTTACCTACTAGGTACTCGTTAAAGTAAAAAATGAAATCTTAGCTAGAACAGCAGCAATATTTTCGTACGCTTGAATCAACTTATATTATTGTTCATTATCTAAAATACTAAAAGGTACTACAATGGAACAATCAACACACACGTTTAGGGCATCAATTATCAATCACTTGTAAAAATTATAATGCAATCAATCGAACGGTTTAAAGTTGTATTATTACAATTAAGGGAAGTAATATGTTATTTATTGACTTTTCAAAAGATATAGAATGAAAGAAACTTTTGAGCTTTAACGATACGGAAGCCTCACCTAGGTAATGTGCACATCGTATCATTAAAATGTGGAAAACCTTTGATTATGTACTTCAACGGTGCACATTAGCCTGCAGATAAGCTAGGGAAAGTGCGTTAATAGAATGCGCGCATTAATGGTATTAGCGGTACCATGTACATAATTTTATTTGATAAGTCATTGAACAGCTGACGCAATTTTTTTTGGGTTACGACTTCTAATGTTCAACTCCGTCGCCTTGTCATTGTGAACCATACCCAGAAGACAAAGGAAATCCTGAATCAAGTATTGGGAGAAATCTGGCTTCGTGGAAGACTTTATGGTGGAACTGACCAGCTTGAGCGTTACATGGAGAAGAAGACTACGAGAACCTCTCACGGTTATCCTGACTGCAAGGGGACTCTAACCCATGATCCGTCTACCTCTGATGATATTTTTTTTTACGTCAGCACTAGGGTCGCTGCAAGCCGGATTTGGAATTCGTATCGACCTGCCATTGCTGGAATTGGAACCCGGTTCAGCTCATTGGAAGGCGAACACTCTATCCCCTGAGCCATCACGGCCCTTATATATATATAATTAATATTATTCATTTCAAATCGTTTTAATTTAATTTAATACGTTAATTTAATTCGTGCGACAATTTTAAATAACGTAAAGAATGATGACGTCACTTGGGAAAGACTGCCATAAGATAGTGGGTCATTCAATTGCTGTAAGAAAAAAAAATAGTTCTTGACCCCTCTATTCAATTTGGGGCTTCGGCAGTGACCGATCAAGACAAATTCAGGCCAGTGGCCCACCAAATTTTTCGAGCCCCTTACAAGATATTTTGAAATTAAATTACTGATAAAGTAGTCCTAACAATGAAAAAGAATCTATTGAACTGCATGATTCAAGAGAAACATTCTAAAAAATGCTGAAAGCAGACAATTGAAGATTATTTTTCTAAGACTTTTTGCTACTTTTTGAGGCCATAATAGGCCCTAGGCCTATGCCTATTGGGCCTAGGCGTTAATCAGGCCCTGTCATTCAGTGTTATTTGCACCATTTAATGTGAATATTCTGGGTTGTTAAGCAATCTCTCTTAAAATTTAGTTTCGAATGTTTGTAGCCGCGAGAAGATGACACACACACGAATTAAACGTTATTTGCCCGCCAAATACGTCCCGAGAGATGTTTTAAGTCATTCTAAGATGTATGTTTGAATGCTAAAGGGTAACTTCCCACTCTTTATTTTTTCTTTCGACATCCGAAGGAAGAGATAAAAAAAGGGAAAAATATTTAAAGAGGTCCAAAACTTTTCTTCCAAACGTATAAAAGGCGCGCCGAAGAAAAGTGGTAATGCGCTGGAAAGAACAAAAAAAAAAGGAGCTTTTTTCTTTTTAGCCTGTCGGGGTGCCTTTCTTCTAAAGCTTGTTATTTTGCGCGAATGCGAAGTTGAAAATAAAAGAAAAAAGGGTCTTTTTCCTGAGCAACTAAAAATCAAATCCCTCGAAATTATACTCCAGAGCAGATCGGAATTCCTTCTTCTTTTACAAAAAAAGAAGAAATATGGAAGAATGAATAATAAATAAGTGAGTCAACATAAGAATAGAATCAAGTGCGCTTGTCCAATGCAAGAAGGGGAAAGAAGAAAAAGAAGAAACAGATACGGACAGAACACATGCCGAGTGTCGCGCACTCTTTGCTTCCAGGGTCTTTTTTTCTTCTTCTTCTTATAGTTCTTCTCTCGCAAAAAGGGCGTTGGATACGAAAAGGAAGCCTGTTTCACGGGCGATAAGGAGCCAAACAAGAAGGAAAAAAATGAATGCATTCAACAAGCAGTTTGTTTCCGTTTCTATACATAAATCAGAATAGTAGGGAAAGGTTGTAACAAAGAGGGAAAAACATAGCATTTTTTTCTCCCTTTTTTATTCCCTCCGACTTCGTTCTATCATAAATCAATCGACTCGTGTTTTTCGACTTTCGGGCAAAGGGGTAATCATTCAAATTCTTCTTTTGCGGCTGTTTTTTTTTTTTTTTTTTACTTTTTATCTTCTATTATTCTTTTCCTGGATTCAATCTGGTCTTTCCTTTCAGGTGTTATTTTTCCTAAAAAGGATTTCTTGCCATATTTTTGCTTTTCAGTTGTTGTTTGTTTGCGCCTTTTATTTTTATCATTGTTTTCATAAGGTAGAAAAAATAGCTTTGTCGCTGTTTATATATATATATATA
>NC_092208.1:1110443-1131055 GCF_043381705.1 Parasteatoda tepidariorum | reverse complement strand
TGCATGGTCGAAAACAAAACGCAAAACCGCTAGAAGGCGTCAAAGTTTATGTTCTTATATGAGGCAAAAACACACAAAGAACGATGAAGTTAAGTTATAAAAGCAAAATTAATGGCATGTGATTACAACAAGTGTTCAAAACAGTGGCCGGCAGCGGCTATGCACGCAGTACAACGGCGAAGAAAACATTCTGAAACACACCAGGCATATCAAGAACTTTCCCTGCAGCGGCCGACAGCTTGGCGACAAGTAACGCAGCGCAGTAACTCGCAACAAGAATGGAGTTTTCACGTTTGCATCAAACAACTTTACAAATGCTCCAGCAGATAAGTTTTGTTTTCGACCATGCATTCTTTGATAGAAATTGTTTGCTTGGGTGTGTACTATCACTTCCTAAAATTTTACCCATATTTTGAGAATCACCCTGTATATATTTATATATCTTGTTCAAATTTTCAATCGTTAATAAAATACTTTTTATTCATACACTCAAGTACAAATACAATTGTAGTGGATGGGCACTTGATGTTAATACAGTTTTTTATTTCAAATATTAATTCATTCATTAAATTTAATTCATTTATTTCAGTTTCATATGGGAGAACATATTGTAATTATTGAATAAAAAGTAACTAAAATAAAAAAAATTTCTTCGTTGCCCTCATTAGGAATTGACTTTAAAAAAATATTTACTTTAGATTACTTGTTTAATATACGATTTTAGCTTGTTCATTCTTCCCGCCTTTTTCTCTCATGGGTCGCAGGAAAAAAAGCTTGGAATCGGAGGAATTTGCCTCCGAAACAGAGTCCAAAGATCTATTCATTTCGAAGTCAAGTCGGAAATGTTATCTCTAGCACTGCGTACCCGTTAATTTGAAATTATATATATATATATATATATATAATTTCAAATTAACGGGTACGCAGTGCTAGAGATAACATTTCCGACTTGACTTCGAAATGAATAGATCTTTGGACTCTGTTTCGGAGGCAAATTCCTCCGATTCCAAGCTTTTTTTCCTGCGACCCATGAGAGAAAAAGGCGGGAAGAATGAACAAGCTAAAATCGTATATTAAACAAGTAATCTAAAGTAAATATTTTTTTAAAGTCAATTCCTAATGAGGGCAACGAAGAAATTTTTTTTATTTTAGTTACTTTTTATTCAATAATTACAATATGTTCTCCCATATGAAACTGAAATAAATGAATTAAATTTAATGAATGAATTAATATTTGAAATAAAAAACTGTATTAACATCAAGTGCCCATCCACTACAATTGTATTTGTACTTGAGTGTATGAATAAAAAGTATTTTATTAACGATTGAAAATTTGAACAAGATATATAAATATATACAGGGTGATTCTCAAAATATGGGTAAAATTTTAGGAAGTGATAGTACACACCCAAGCAAACAATTTCTATCAAAGAATGCATGGTCGAAAACAAAACGCAAAGGTGCTGGAGCATTTGTAAAGTTGTTTGATGCACACGTGAAAACTCCATTCCTGTTGCGAGTTACTGCGCTGCGTTACTTGTCGCCAAGCTGTCGGCCGCTGCAGGGGAAGTTCTTGATATGCCTGGTGTGTTTCAGAATGTTTTCTTCGCCGTTGTACTGCGTGCATAGCCGCTGCCGGCCATTGTTTTGAACACTTGTTGTAATCACATGCCATTAATTTTGCTTTTATAACTTAACTTCATCGTTCTTTGTGTGTTTTTGCCTCATATAA
Organism: Parasteatoda tepidariorum; assembly: GCF_043381705.1. NCBI lineage: Eukaryota > Metazoa > Arthropoda > Arachnida > Araneae > Theridiidae > Parasteatoda > Parasteatoda tepidariorum. The sequence continues at coordinate 1,129,323 of NC_092208.1, read as the reverse complement.
GAACATAAACTTTGACGCCCTCTAGCGGTTTTGCGTTTTCTTTTCGACCATGTTGAAAAATTGTTTCCCTGGGTGTGTACTATCACTTCCTAAAATTTTGCCCATCTTTTTAGAATCACCCTGTATAGTGAGAGTGTGAATTAGTAGTAGGAAACAAATAGTAAGAGCAGGTGCGTGGTACAACAGACAACTATAAAAGTATAAATTGGGTAACGTGGACCCCACGTGATACCACGTCAGGTTCTTTATTGAATTTATCTGACACAGCGAATAGAAAATAGTTAAATATTTAATTGGGTATAATATGAAAAAAACACAACTACTTCCACTTCGAAAATTTTACTAGGAATAACATTTACCTTTTTGTTTAATTAATAAGCTGAGTTTTAAATATGTCTACTAAATTCATAAACTTAGATAAAATGACAAAATAAATTATTTCAAAAGGAACTAGATCAATACAATTCCAACCTGCCGAGTAACGACTTATAACAACACACTTCATTTAATGTTTACAGAATCAGGTTCGCAGAATCAGGTTAATCAGGTTCGCAGAAAATGCTGTTTACTAGTTAAATTTAGTAGGAATGACAGGACCTGTGACGTAGGCTATGGCATACCCAATTGTGCGAAATAACGTTTTTTTTTTATTCAAATAGCTTCATTAGCTATTTGAATTAATAAGCTATTTGAAGCTAATTCATAAGCTATACATTATCACTGACGTTATTTTAAAAATCGGTGAAAAACTGATTTGCTTGTAATAAAATTGAAAACAATGACAAACGCTTAACCCATCAGAAAATTCCATTTCATTTTTCGCTCATCCCTATTTAATGAGTGAATTAATATTTATAAAAACTGTATTGACCTCAAGTTTTATCCACTACAAGTTCAAAAAAAAGTGTATTTGAATTCAAATGGATGAATAAAAAAGTATTTTACGAACGATAGAAAATGTGAACAAGATATATAGGGAGAGTGTGAACTAATAAGTAGGAATTGAAAAACTTATGAATGATGAGAGAACGACATTAAATAAAAGTTTAAATACTTAATAATTCTGAAACAGTTTTATCCTTCAATGTTAGAACACTTAGGCAATGTTTTAACAGAGAACCGAATCTCCATGAAAGTTTTAACCTTTTCAGGACCCGCGCTTCTGAAAGCCCACCTCCTCAAGTCAAAATTCTTGATGGTTTCATCAAAACATTTTGATAGTTCATGCAGTGAGATTCATGATGACCAGAGCCGGATTATACCTTACGTAGGACCTAGGCATAGCCGTTTTTGGGCCCTCCCCTCCTTCCCCCACTCCTCCCCTCTTTTCAAAATATATGCTGAAATTTTCTTGCATATTTTTTTTTACACTTTTATTAATATGGATTTTAGTTTACGAATTTGTTTATCGAACTTTATCTGCAATACCGACAAGTGTAATGCATAAAGTAAGAAAAAAAAGAAAGGTACTCCTAACATTAAAGAGAAAAAAAAATGGTAGAAATATAACATTTAAAAGAATAAAAAAATTTACACGTTTAGACAAGAAAAACAAGTTTAAAAAATACAAAATTGTCATATTTATTTTTTAAAAATAATTACAATTCCTAAATTAACTTATATAAACAAAACCAATGATTAAATAACGCAATATATTTCATACCTAATTAAACGGGGGGGAAACAATAAAATAAAAGGAAAACTTATTAATCTAAATCAAAACACTTGAAAATTATCGAACCGAAACGATAGTTAAAAAAGGCACTAGCATAAATATTAAAACCCGGAACAAGGCAAGATCAACGGAATTTTTAAAAAAAAAACCTAATGATTAAATTTATGAATAAAAAGAATTTATTGAGTGCGAAATTTATCGTGAAAAGAAAAAAAAATCAAACGCAGTGGAATCAGAAAAACAAAACTGTTTTTCTGATTCCACTACGTTTGATTTTTTTTTTAAATTTTTTTCTCCCAAGTTTTTCGTAGGCCCCTGAATTTCGTAGGCCCTAGGCACGTGCCTAGTGTGCCTATAGGTTAATCCGGCCCTAATGATGACCCAACATCATTTGATGGTCACCCTCATCCAACATTTTCCATCAGATGATGAAACATCAAGAGAAGTTGTTACTTTAAAAAAAATCCATCAAGATTAGTTTGATTCTCATGGACCAACAATCCATGATGAATCATGATGGTTCCAACTATATATTTCCATGTTGGTTTGATGGGGATTCTTGTTGGTTCTCAGATCTTTACCATCTACTTTTTTTAAGTTGGATCATCATAAATCAGTGCGAATTCCTACATTGGGATGATGGTTGTTCATGATAGTTCCAACATTTGATTTCTAAGAAGCTATGATGGAAATTTCTGATGGTCCAGCATGAACTAACCATCAAAACAAGTTGCTATTATCATGTTGGACCATCAGAAATCACTCCGAGTTCCTACATGGGGGTGATGGTTACTTATTTTGGTTACCATCACAAAATATAATGGTTCATGATGGCATTATTGATGATTAGCATCAAGATTATGTTGGTCCATCAGTGAAAAACTATCAAATAATTTTGACCTTCGATGTACCTATTGTTACGAGAAAATAGTATTCAGATTATGTCTGTGTCTTCTTGGGCCAGTGGAGTCAGAAAGGCCCGTTTTATATAGTATAACATAGCTGTGAATGGAAAATCACGTCTTTGTATGTGATCATGGTCCTGAAAGGGTTGAGTTATATAGAATACCGTGATCATCAGCAACATATTTGCTTACAAAATATCGCTAGACGAAGAAAAAAAACCCACAGTGCTATAAAGTGAATGCTGTTACGTTAAAAAGGTTTTTGGTGCAAGTTCGTTTTCCCAGAAAAATCGAAATACAGCACGCTTATTTTTTTTCTCTATATTTCAATCATAAAGCATTTACTCCATTTATATAGAAATAATGTCGAATCGAGATTTCGTCCTTACCAGATTATATCGAATCAATATTATATCCTGTCGAGATGATGTCCTCACCAGTTTTCAACCACATAGATTTGAAACAAATAGAGTTTTAGTTTTCTAAAAACTTGCGTCTAATTGAGATTTCGTCATCCTTAGATAATGTCGAATCGAGATTTCGTCTTGACGAGATAATATCGAATCAATATTAGATCCTGTCGAGATGATGTCCTCAATTATTATTCGACAGTTAATAACACCCTATTTTTGCAAAGTTTTAAGACTTTGCGATAATATTATTTTTAAATACGATAATATTATGAATCTTGAAGTTGAATCACACACTTAAATAATCACTTATCAATGCGCTTTCTTTTTACCGATTTAATCGTAAATCTGACGGATTTTTTCTAGCTATTTCTACGCTTTTCCACGTGATTACGAAGTCCCGTATTTTTACGTTGATATTATTACGACACTTGAGTTTCAAATCGCACATTTAAGTAATCAAATTTTGTCGCACTTTGCGAATCCCGAGTTATTTTTCGGCTGTAGAAACATTGTATTTTCATATAGTTTTGAAAACCTTAATATTTTGATACGATATTATGAATTTTAAAGTTGGATCTCGCCAATAAATAATCACTTTTTAACGTGTTTTTTGCTGATGTTATAGAATTTCGATGATTTTTTTTTAATTCTTTATTTTTCGTTTTGCAACGTGATTTTGAAAATGTCATAGTCTGAGATCGCCGGTCAGCTGAGCTTTGCCTTAAGTCTTGGGTTAACTGTTTTTTGGTCAGGTGTGCTAGATTATATAAAAAGTACTCTTTAGTACTTAACACTATTAAGGCTACAGTGGACTCCTAAAATCATAAAAATCGCTTGAAAAATCGATTTTCTAATTTTGACCAGTTTATATTAATTAAATTATATAAAACAGCATATTAATTATCAAAATAAAAAAAATTTTTTGGTGCAGAAACTTGCTTTTTCTACTCTGTATGGAAATTAGTAGAAAAATGTGTCAATCTTTTCCTTACCATTTACAGAGAAATGTAAATAGTGTTGTGTTGAAATTAATAAATAATCTTTAAATTTAAGGAAAAATTCAGCGCAAGGAGCTTAATTAAACTTCAAAATAAATCGACAATTTTTTTAAATGTTTCATGTTATAGCATGAATTCTGTATCAAATTATTTTTATGTTCTCTCATTAAATATAAAGAATCCCTGCAAGTTACAGCAATGCAACATTATTTTTTGAGAAAAAAATTATTAAGAATTCCCTGTACCCTTAAAAAAAGAAAATATCTGCGAAGTGGTTAGTTACAGAAGCGAGAATAGAGTAAAGCCCCAAATATTCCAAAATAAAAAAAAATTTTTAAAAATATAAAAATAATAAAAAAAAAACTGCTTGTAAAAATTTGAAATAAATGGGATCTCAATCAAATCGCAAAATTATTGGCTCATTTCAAAAATAGCGTGGCACCTTTTTTGTCATTTTTATTATTCCATGTACTTTTTGTTTAGTGCGTCGATCTCAAATCATTATGTTAGAGAGGGGGGAGGGCTCTGTCGTGCCGCATGTCGATTAGTGGGGACAAGATGAGGCAACCGATCGCGTGATCATAGACCGCTAAGTGACCACTCGACAGAAATGGCAGCCTCGTATGCATTAATAAAGAGGGGTCACCTTACATATGTATACCCGATGCGGTCTTTTAACTTTCCATTTAGATACATTTTCTTTTTTTCTTTTCAACTTGAATTATGTTGTTGATTGTGATTATATCGCTGCAAAAAGCGGAAGAAAAACTATCTGAATTCAGATCTTATACCGAAAGTAGTTTTAAAAATGCAATCGTTTTCTTAATTTATTTTTTAATCGTTTTCTTAATTTATTTTTTAATCGTTTTCTTTATTTATTAATCATTTTCTTTATTTTTTAATCGTTTTCTTATTTTCTTTCAATTTTTTTTTTCAATTTTTTTTTTTTTTTTTTTTTTTTTTTTTTTTTGCGTTAAGTACAAATAACGTTTTTTTTTTTTCGGTCCTTACAGTTGTTTCTTTTTGGTCGTTTTTTCTGTAAAGAAGAATTCAGATCTTATACCGAAAGTCGTTTTATACAAATGTAATTGTTTTGTTTTCGGTTTCTTTAAAAATACGCTTTCTTTCTTTCTCTTTTTTTCGAAAAGAAAAAAAATTTTTTTTTTCTTTTATACTTGTCTAAAATCCCGTAGACCATTTCCTGCAACATCAAAATACGGTGCAAAACAACTCGATCTTTCGCCTCTAAGGAAAAGCTACAGCAAACTCTCGATATATCGAACTTCGATTTCTCGAAAACCTTGTTATATCAAAAAAATGCTTTTTGCCTTGGCATTATATATCCACCTAAAGTTAATTTAAATTTCTATATCGTGTCAATCTTAATGGTTCTAATATGCTAATCATTTAGTGCTAACTATTAATTAAGTTACAAATCGGGAAAACGTACTTTCTCTGGATATATATATATAGATATATATATATTTACATATTTGGATTCTTAATCTTCGAAGTAGCCGCAATCTGGGAAATATGATCCCCATAATTTGATCAGGAGATCAATTCTAAGTTCCGATTCCTTAATGTTTATTTCACTTTTTGCTTTTCTGGTCATATTTTTAAAGCTAATTAAGCAATTTAAAAAAAATTGCACCCACTCATAAAACTCATTTTCCCAACGATAATTTTTTGTAAGAAATAATTGTTAATAATTATTCATTATTATTTAAATTAATTGAGCATGAAGATTATTGAGCATGATAAATTATGAGGTATGAATTGTTTTACACCATATTAATCTAGATGTTTTTCTGTTGAAAACTCTAAACTTTCAACTGTTTTTCTTTAGTAGAAGCTGAAAAACATTAAAATTAATTATTTTTAAAAAAGTCATTTGGCGACAATGAAGAAATATTTAAATGTGTTCGATTAATATTAAAATGTGGTTAACTTACGAGAAGAACTTGACTAAGCTTGTGTGGCGTAAAATTTCATTCATATTTTTTTCGATAATAACCTATTGCTAATTTTTTTTTAATTATAAAATACGATGTTACTTTTTCGTCGTCTAAAAATTTATTTGCAATTAAGTAAAAAAATTGAATAAAACATATATTGAATAAAAAAACATTTTATTCAATGAATATATTATACATCTGGTTCATTTCTGTTAGAATATGATTATACATCAGATTGCGCTTATATTTAATATGATTTTATAGTTTCTTTTTTCAATAATTGATACAATTTCAATAATATACATACGTATGTATAGATTTGGAATAATATATTTATAAATTTCTGCAATATGTATTTTATAATTATTAATACGAATACGTAGTCAGTATTTTTAAGCGTCTTAAAATTTTTTAACATTTTACATATCATCCTCAATCTTAAAATAAATATTTTACCTGTCCGTGCCTGTTTCTCAGAACCATTTCACCAACTATTTAATTAAATTTCAACATTTTTAAAAATCTTATTCTTGTTTTTTCACTAATATACAAATCACTTTTTTTTAGTTCTTTAATTTAGGTTTTCCTTTAAAGTAAAGCTCCTTTATAAATTATTGTCAAGTTTTTGTTAAAATAAATTTTGGAATTGTTGCCTGCTTGATAAATAAAATCTTGTTATGAAATCGAAAACATTTTGCTGTTTAAAATTGTTTGGTGCAAAACAGCTGACTATTTACTAAGCATATTATTTTTTCGAAAAATGAAAATAGTTTTGTTTTGTTTCATGTGACTTAAACATAAATTATCTAAAATTGTGTTGATGTCACGTGTGATTCATGTCGTTCATAGATCTTTTCACGTGAATATACTAAACTATTTTGCTTAATTTTTATTGATACTGGGATATTTTCTTTAAAATAACACTCGTTGTAAGCAAATTGCAAATGTTTTTTAGACAGTTGATAAGATTCTAAAAACATTTTCTATGTTAAAATTACTCAGTGAAAAACGTCTGACTGACAGTAGTAAATTAGTACACCCTTTTCTCTAAGAGTGAACAAATATATTAATTATTTATTTACTTCATTGTTTAGTTTGTGATAGGTAAATGCACGTTAGTGCAACTCAAAACCCCACAACTTTTTGCTTTGATTTTTAAATGAACAAACTCGAATCGCAATTATATTTTGATTTTTCAAACTTGGGTAAACCAACCAGTGAAGGAACACTACCCAATGAAGGAACACTTCATATATATTGATTAAAAATAAGAATTTGAAAGTTTTTCTTTAGATTGATTGGTAACAATAGCTAACTGCCAAACAATAGTAAGTCATCTAGCAATGTTTTGGATTACCTGCTCAAATAGACTTCCCCGGAAAAATTTTTGAATTTGTTATTATCTCTGCAACACCTTGTTTCTTTGAAAAAATTATAATCTGAGAGTTTGTATTTATATGTTTGAAGTGGAATTAATTACATGTAATAGTTTTATTTTTCTCACTGTGAAAAAGAGAATTCAAAATATAGTTATTGAAGTTGCGTTTTATTTTTTACTGAGATAAGGGGGTGTTTATTCACTGAATCACCAAACGATGAAAACCCAGTGAAGTAACAAGTGTTCCTTTACTGATTTTTTTTCTAAGTTAATGAAAATAAAAGATAAACTTTAATTTTCTTGTACCTTTAATGATGTTCCGCATCAAAAGTATGTTAAAAATACGAAAAGCAACTTCTAACCAGTGAGGGAACAGGCATGTTCCTTTACTGGGCATAGATTTCCCAGTGAATGAACAGTATGTGTTAATATGTTGACACTTTAATTTTCAATTCATGATTACAAAAAAAAGTTAACATTTTCCAAGTATTTATATGTTATAATTTCAAGAATAGGCTTGTTTTTAAATATTTGTATGGCTTATAAATTCATAAAGAGCATTAAAAAATAACCAAAATTAAGTGTTCCTTCACTGGGTCTTCTTACTACTTGTTATTTGAACCTCCATAACTTTAAAACAATATTATGTAAGTTCTCTACAACTTTTTTACATAATTTGCAATTAGTAACAAATATGTTGACACTGTCATTTAACTAAAATCTCGAATTTTGAAATTAATGTGATTCTTTAAGAGGCAAGCGAAGCTTAAGTGTTCCTTCACTGGTTAGTTACCCCATATATTACTCAGATAATCTTAAGAAAGTTGCTCTTTTAAAGAAAGATGTTGAAAAAATTTACTTTTTTTAAAATTATTTTTCAACTTTAGCATGATTAGCCCCAAGACATTATTATAGCATAATTTGTTTTTAGGATAATGCCTTATTTTGTTAACCACTTCCTTCCTCACTCCCGTGAAAATGACCGGGTGAGGTTTCGCCCTCTATATCTTGCTCCCGTGATATTTCCAGGCTGGAGTGTTCTGATGTAACGTGCCAATAAGAATAAAACTAATTCCTTTCTTATCCGGAAAACATTTTATTTCTCCTTTTGCACACCAGATGGCAGTACCAGGATATTTTTAAGGGTATTATCAAAAGAGATGCAAACAAAAAGAGATGTAGGAAGGAAACTCGGTACTACTGTCCAGATTGTGACGTTGGCCTCGGTGTCACATGCTTTGAAATTTATCAGACAAGAAAAAATTAATAATCTTTATTTATATTATACGTAAGTTTAATAAAATTCTTTTTTAATGTTTAAAACACAAATTTTTTAAGATTTTCCTTCCTTGCTGGAAAACCAACATTAAGTCACTGTAATCCTGAATGTTGGCTTTTCCTAAATATTTAATTTCTTAAAATTTCAAGCAATTAAAAATAAATATATATATTGTTCATACACATTTTTTTATATAATTTACAGGGATAAAAGAAATAGGAACTCTTATAACTGTTTTTTTGAAAATTAACGCGCCAAATTAACGGATTGAAAATTAACCGATCTTTAAGGGGTTAAACAGCAAATACTAAAACTCGACATTTGTAAAAAGATTCTGCAACAGTACCAATTTTAGAGTCATCATCTGATTTGTAAAAAAATGCAATAAAAAATGAGCAATTTTCGGGCTTATTTTTATTAAAAAAAATACGTGATGCGAAGGTTAACATACTCTTTACAGAACCTGTGAAAACCAATTTCTCTTATATTTCTTCATACGAGGATAAGAATGATATTGCTCCAAGGAACCTACTCAATATTTTCGTTGTTTCCTGAATTGAAATATGTTTGGACAAAACATATTATTCCTTGAAAGCTAAAACGAGAAAAAATTTAACTATTATTATTTATCTAAGCTTATTCTATTTTAAATAAATAGAATAAGCTTAGTTAAATAGTGCTGGTGCTAGGGGACATTCTATTTTTACATTCGACTTTTGAAATTTCAATTGTAAACGGAATTTTTTTATGTCCTTAAAAAATGTTAAGATTTGCAGTGAAAAAAAATTGGACTACATTCATTTTTTTAGAAAGTAATGATTAATTATGTATTATTTTTTCAATCTAAGAACCTGTGCCTTTATCTTTTGTAAAACTTATTTTAATATCGAGAGAAGAAATGAAATATACTGTGTTGCTAAAGAATATTCCCAAGAAACACAATCGAAAAAATAAAAACTTCATTGACTTAAAAATAATAGATGATATTAAAAAATAGACATGTTTTGAGCCTCCAATATTTAAAGTCACAAGTCATTCACGTCCGGCGAGTCTTGAAAATGGGCGCTTATATTTGAGCTCTCGAAACGTGTCGACTTTTATTTCTCTCTTCATATTTCATTTTAATATTTTAACAGGATTCATGTGATTTTTAAAAAACGTTAGAGAACCGTAGTATAAATATTGTAACTTCAAATGCTATTTTTAACTTTAAAATTAAAATTTTGAGACCAGATATTTTGAGTTAATGAAATTTAATATTTCAACTTATAAGTTTTTGTGCCACCATTTCAGTATCTTAAAGACTTTACGAACTTAAAAAGAGAATATCGTATCAGATAACAATGAAATAATAGTAGCGGTATTGGTGATAAATGTAGCCTATCGTAATTGAAGAGCATGTGCTTTTTCCTAAATTTGCAAAAGTTATTTTCAGAATGTATCAAAACATCAAGATGCTATTTGCAAATGATTTTTATCCAAATGAAACCATCTAATCTAAATATTTGGCAACATGAAGAAATTTTTCAAACAATGAATCATCATACAATGTGCAACATATTACTTCAATATTTTATTCTTAAACATAACATATTTCAATGTTTTTAAAGTGCCACTTAACATTCAGCAATTTCTGGAGTTATGGAAAAAAGAAATATCGTAAATTATAAAAAAACCTTGTGAATGTGCATTAGAATTACAATACAATCTACATTTTATTTTTAAGGCATTTCTTTTTTGTTTCTCCAAACTTTCTTGCCTAGAAGACTCGATTAAAACTGTAAAAATGATTATCTCTAAAATTTTGTATATAGTTATAATAAGTTATGTAAATAAGACTTTAGTAAAAAATCCTTGTATAAATGAAGTAGAAGCAACATAAAAAAAATAACAAATAACGTCAGATAAAAAAATTCATGTATTCAAATTCTAAAAGTTTAAAAAATCATAAATAATTTATAAATCGATTCAAATTTTCTTCTCAAAGGAGATTAAATAGAAGAAGAAAAGATCTTAACTTTTTGGACATAAATCAGCTTGAAATTTGTCGATTGCCTAGAAACTTCGAGATATTTTCTATTAACTATTATTATCTAAACCTCTCCGAGCAATCACAGAACATTATTTTTTTTTATTTTGTAGTATTGAATTTAAGAATATTTTATTAATTATAATATATTAATTTAAGTATTTAAAATTAGAAGCGAATTAGAATAAGGTAAGACTAATACTATGTCTAGTATTAGTCTTACCTTAAAATATAAATTTGCGGCGGCGACTTTACGTGGCTCTTTTCTGGGCCTAATCAGACACCAAAACGTACTTCATTGTTCTTGGGAAATCGAATTATAAAATAATCAGATATTTAAAATTTGGCATCTCAGGAACAAATCTACCGATTTCGCACTGATTTTTCCGTGCATCGAGTCTAGATCTTATTAACGCTGCGCCACAGAGGCATTCTCATTGCGGACTTTAACGGACTCGAGAAGGATTTGCACCCATCAGAAGAAGGTGACAAATATGCTAATTACTTAGTCCAGACGATATTTTAAGTCACGAAACCAGACGTACTTTCTCTGAATAAACATGCGTCTTTTTTCGAGGGATTCTCTGATTCCTTCAAAAATAGGGGGTAGCCGTAATCTATGAAAAAGGGTCCCAATAGTTTGGTCAGAGGAGTGGTCAAAAATTTTTATTCCTTAATGTTAATTTTACTTTTTTCCTTGACTCGAGAATTTTTTAAGCGAATTGAAACATTTGTGCAAACAATTATAAAATTGGTATTAGATGCCCAGATCCGGACCATTACTTTGGCTACGTGGAGATTCACTATTTGGTATAAAGTCAACTGGAAGAAACTTAATGAAATTTATTTTTGTAGCTTGGAGTTTTCTTCTTCATCCAAACCCAACAATTTCACGCATTAAAAAAAAAGAAATTCTTCATTTCAGAAATGCAAAGCTACCAATGCGCAACCTACACCCTTGTGCAAATTAATTGAAACAAACTCAATAAATTCAGAAAACTAAGAGAAAATGCTATTTTATTTAAATTTACACAAACTCAAAACTTTTTAGTACATAATATGATCTCCACGACACTTTATTAACATTTGGACACGATTCGGCATGGATTCCACTAATTTTTTACAGTCATTTATAAAATTTGTGTCCTTGTACCACACATGAATTAACGCCGTGATTAGCTTCTCTATAGTTGTACAGTCCATATTTAATAGGCGATTCTTGCATATGGCCCAGAGATTCTCAATTGGGTTGATATCCGGAGAGTTCCCTGGCCATTCCAATGTCTCAATTTGATTCTTAGACATGAATTTCTTGACAATTTTGGACGTATGGCAAGGAGCTAAATCCTGTTGAAAAATCCCTGTTCTATCAGGGTATCGTTTCTTCAACTCTGGAACAACTTTTTTACCCAGAATAGTAATGTACTGCTCAGAACGCATCATACCGTCAATAGGCTGCAAAGGTCCAACCCCATTGTAACCGGAACAACCCCAAAACATCTTCTTTAAAAAACACGAAAAAAAAAGTTTGTTTCAATTAATTTGCACAAGGGTGTATTTTAAGAAATGCCAAACATGATTCAAACCAACCATTTCTTTATTATTTTATGAAAATGTAGCCTCCTATTTTAAAATGTTGCTACGACTAAAATTGCTACAATTGGTCGGTTCCTAAATTCTCTGACTGGGGATACCAGTTAGGGAATTTAGTAAGAATTTAGCCCAAACCAAAATTTTTGATGTTTTTTCATTGATGGAGCAACATAATCTTGATAGTAATCATCAATGATTCCATCATGAATCATTGTATTTTTTGATGGTAACCCACATAAGTAACCATTATGTAGGAATTCGAACTGATTATGAAGGTCCAACGTAAGAATAGCAACTTGTTTTGATGGTTTGTTCATGTTCAATCATCACAAATTTCCATCATAGTATCTTAGAAATCAAATGTTGAAACGATCATGAACAACCATCCTCTTAATGTAGGAATTCGAACTGATTCATAATGGTCCAACATAAAAATAACCAGATTGTTTTGATGGTATATTCCTGAGAAGCAACAAGAATTCCTATTAAACCATCCTGGAAACCATCAAGGACCCTCATGGATTGTTGGTCCATGAGAGTCAAACTTCTCTTGATGGTTAACCATTATATTATTAAAGTAACATTGTCCATCATTCCAAGCTGGCATATCAAAAACCATAATGGAAAATGTTGGATGATGGTGACCATCAAGTTATGTTGGACCATCATGAATCCCTCTGAAACTAACATAAGCCAACACAAAATTTCGATGGAACAGTGGCGTAACTACCACTACGAAAATCAAACATCAATTCACTGGTGTATAAGACATGCTAACTTGATTCAATCATGAGGTACCTTTTGATAGATGAAGGTTGGCATGATCGATAACTCCGCCCCCACAGAACCATCAAGAATTTTGACTTGGGGGTGATCATTGGAACCAAAAGATATTGATTGTTTATTTAATTTCTGAACAGAATGGGGAGATTCTTAAATCCGTTTTTATTTTTTCAGACTTTGAGGTCAGTGAATGGAACATTGATTCTCCTGGAGACGGACGAGACAACGACGGGCAACTACAAGTGTGAAGTGTCCGCAGATGCACCTTCCTTCCAGACTGTCTCAACGCATCGGAAACTTAGAGTAACAGGTCAGCATCATCACATTATTTCATTAAACAGGGTGTTTATAAAGTCCCGAACCCATTTTGATGTTTATTAACTAATGAAATAATAAAGATGGATTAAAGTTAATAACATAAATGGTTAGATAGACTCAAAAAGTTTCACGACCCATGTCAATGAGCTTCCACGTGTGCCCCCTTCATCACACGGTCACAAGTCGATAGTCAATTTCACGCCAGATAGCGGCAAGCATGCGGGCATCCACAGAGACTATTGCGGTTGTAATTATGGCTTTTAGGTCATCAATGTTCGACACGATCCTCCTGTAAACATTGTGCTTTATAAATCCCCAAAGAAAAAAGTTCCATGAATACCGTGAGACACAAAGGGATTCCCCAAAAGTTAATGTGTGGTGTGAACTAATGCACGACCGAGTCATTGGGCCTTTCTTTTTAACAGAAAAGACGGTCTCATCAATCGTATACTTAGACATGTTGGAAAACTTCGTATTTCCACAACTGGAAGAGCTTCAGCCACATGTCTTTTTGCAACAAGATGGTGCACCACCTCATTGGGGTGTCATCGTTCGTAGTTCTTTGAATAACAATTTTCCAGGAAGATGGATTGGGCGAGGAGGTCCAATTCATTGGCTACCCAGATCACCTGATGTAACGCCGCTGGACTTTTTTCTTGGGGATTTATAAAGGACAATGTTTAAAGGAGGATCGTGTCGAACATTAATGACCTAAAAGCCAGAATTACAACCGCAATAGCCTCTGTGGATGCCGACATGCTTGCCGCTACCTGGCGTGAAATTGACTATCGACTTAATATTCTCCGTGCGACGAAGGGGGCACGCGTGGAAGTTCATTGACAAGGGTCATGAAACTTTTTGAGTCTATCCAACCATTTATGTTATTAATTTTAATCTATCTTTATTATTTTATGAGTTATTAAATATCAAAATGGGTCCGGGAATTTATAAACACCCGGTATAACCCTCGTTAAACAGCCTACCCAATGTTTGGGTTTACTACTACTAATGTTCAACTATGAAGCCTTGTCATTTGGAACATAATCCAGAAGACAAGGTAACTTCCGGATCAAATATTGGGAATAATTTGCCTTCGCGGAGGACTTTATGATGGAACTAACCCGAATTTGCGTTGCATCGAAAGGATGACCATGAGACCCTCTCACGGTTAGTCTGACGGCAAGGGGACACTAACCCATTATCCGTCTACCACAGTGGACATTTCAGAGTTCATATCCTCCAGCCACCGCTAGGATTCGAACCCGATTCAACTCATTGGAAGGCGAACGCTCTATCCCCCGAGCCATCGTGGCTCAGAGCATCACATTAGAGAGATTTTGCATGACCTTTATATTACATAAAATTTTTCTGCCTTAGCAATTTTGTGATATGTAGGGAAATTTTCGCTCATGCGCTACAATGCTCCAATAGCATCTCGGAAAAAAGTAGCTTTATGCGTAATCTGCTATGTAACTGGAAAAAAAAGGGATTCCACGATAGATTTCGAGAAAAGCGACTCGGTAACTGTTTTCTTTTCCTCTCAAAATTGAAGTAGATAAAATATAGATTTTTGTAAGCAAAATTGTAATATTCAGCTTTTGCCAACTATCTAAATTTTGTTGTCACTTTTTCTATTGCATGTCAGAAATCTGCTTCAGGCAGCGAAGAAAATGTTGCAGATTTTCTGTCATAGGTGGCTGAGGTTGTGTAGGGTGGTAAACAACAAAATGTTTAGCTCACAAAATAAATTACAAAAGCAAGAGAAACGTAATGAATTAATATACCCAAAAAAGTTCCGTTTGTTTTAAAAATGTTTCATAATTGGACGATCATTCAGGCCGGAAAAAAATTTTCCTTAGTGACTTACTGTAAATAATTTATGGTTTATTAAAGTCATTTTAAATTATAATGGTAAAGACTTCATTTCATTGATGTTAGTACAGTGCCTGGCCAAACTATTAGACCCACTATAAAATTCTGTGTAAAATCTTATTTATCAGGTGATACTGTAAAGCTGTATTGTTTTTAGGAGACTGTTTGCACTTGGTTACGTCCCTGTATCAATGGGCTAAATTAGACGATATATAATACAGTTTCGACGAATTGGATAAATGAGATGATATATTATATAAATATAGATATTATATATCAGGTATTATATTAGTACTAGTGGGCTGCGCCGCCTGCTCGCTCACGCTCGCCAACCCCCGATAAATGCTATGCAATCTGATATGGTTTGCTTCGCTCACTACTAACTTAGGTACATAGCAAATGCACAAAATTCTAAGAATTCATAACAATCATTCAAATCCATATAAAAACTTGTTTTAAAAAAAAAATTACATCTTTTTAGTAAATACTAAGTCATTAAAATAAATTTGAATTCAAATAAATGACATGTAATTCGTTAAACTTATGAGAAATGTGCTATAGTATAAAATCTTAAGATAAAATTTCTAAAACTGATATCTCTTTAAANATTTGTTATTACACAAATGGTATTACACTATGAAGCATATGTAACAATTAAATTAAAATTCACAAAATAATAAACAATTATTAATAAAAAATTAACAATTAATGCTAAAAAAACAATTAATAACCATAAAAAATAAGGTAACAATAAATAACTAGCAAAAAAATTAACAGTCCTGCTTAAACTAACATCTTACAACCTAGTATAAGTTATTTGTCATCTAATCTGCAACAACAGAAGTCACACTGATGTTACTTTAAGTTGAATTACGCGTATAACTGAGACAGTGCAATTTTTTTTTTCAATGTAAATAAATAGTTTTGAGTTGATAGTATTTAGTATTAATATTTTCCCAATAATCACGAAGTCAAAATTATTTGACGGCACGTCTATGACCTCATCAAACAATTTTTTAGAAAAAATGGCACGTTGGTGTATAAAGGTTCGCCTCCCCTCTGCTATAGTATAATTCGTGATATAAATCAAAAATCGTCAAATAAATTCGTAATATATATAAATTCTTGAAAAAAAGCGCTTTCGACAAAATACTAAAATAGAGATCTATCGACGAAGACTACTCACTTCTGCCTAGCTTAATAGTACGCAGCTGCTGCTCTCTGGTTATTTCAGTTTCCGTTTTTAAAACCGCTATATGCTGAGCCACCTCTTCTAGATTTGACATGTGACATTTTTAGTGGCAATCATGGGTCGATTTGCCGTGTAAGAGAAATAGTAACGTAAACAAAACAAAGCAAACGTTGCCACCGGCGGAAAAGAAATACAGTCAAAATTTGGGAGCCACGTAAGAGAATTATATATATTAGATATTATAATAAGTAGTCCAAATATTAGACTCACTGTAATATTTCAATAATTGCATATTTTGCACACGAGTTTATCGGCAATACTTTTATACTTAAGCAAACATGTAATGGATGTTTAATTCAGGAGATTTTTCATATACTTCCTATCTGTATTTATTTTTAACGTATTGTATAACAATGTTAACCCATGATACACGGACGTAAGCAAGTACAAACAGTGTCGTAAAAACAATAAAGCTGTACAGTATCACCTGATATTTAAGATTTTACATCAAATCTTTCAGTGGGTCTAATCATTTGGCTGTATATTTATACTAGTATAAGAAGGTTTCATAACACCAATGGCCTTTCTAAGAATTACACAGTATTAAAAAAAATTAATTAAAGAATTCAGGAATGATATTCGATGTTCAGAATTCCATCTTTAGAGGAGAAACCGCTCCAAGCGTTGTTTATGTTCCCCTAACAGGTAAAAAATTCTTTTAAAACCCCAAAAGAGATGACTTGTTTTTACGATGAATAATGAAACGAAAATATTATTCCAACATCAGAATATTGACTTGAATCAAACATTCTTTTCTCTTCATTATTCGAATAAAAAATCTCATTTCCGGAAGAAAAAAAGCAAATTTGTTAAAAAAAAAATTCAATTTTCAACTTACCAGGATAATATTCCATTGTAGCATCATAGTAACTGATTTTATATTTCACAAAATAACCTAACTCTTATGCAGTCACTTCGACAACGTATTGACAAACACTATTTAAAAAAAAAAATTTAAATCAATTCCAACGTAGGTCAACGAAGAAAACGTACATTTGAGTTACTTTTTATTAAATAATTTTAAAAAATTCCTCGAAATTTAATTCTAAACCTAATCTAAAATGAATGAATTAAATTTAATTAATGAGTGTGAATTAATATAATTGTATTAATATCAAGTGTCTCACACAATGAGTTTAAAAAAATTTATTTGAACTTGTATAGATGAATGAAAAGAAGAATATTAATGATTGAAAATTTGAACAAGATAAATAAATATATTAGGGGAGTGTGAATTAATATTAGGAATGTTAAAAAAAGGAGCGTGTTATCAGGTATATCGTGAGTAGTATGCGTTGCGATATATCGACGGAAGTGACGTCATCGTGGAAAGTCAAGGGGTGCTTATTTCTGTCCGCCTGTAAACCGGCAGTTTCTAATTTCTGGACGCCTTTAAATCGGAAGTTGCCCATTTCTGCCCGTTTATAAACCGGAAGTTGCTTATTTCTGCCCGTTTGTAGTGTTGGTTTCGGTTTCTGTTTTTAGTTTAGTTTCGTTTTTTAAATATTATTTTCAAAGTATTGCCATCCTTAAAAACTAATATTAAAAATAATAAGTGTTGCCACCCTCAAAAAACTAATAAATTAAATAATAAACAGAAACCGAAACTAAAATCGACACTACATTCGAGCAGAAACAAGCAAGTGGGCAAAAATAACCACACGGGAAGAAATAAGCAACTTCCGGTTTATAGGCGGGCAGAAATAAACAACTACCGGTTTATAGGCGTGCAGAAATAAGCAACTTCTGGTTTAGAGGCGGGTAGAAATAAGCACCCCTTTACTTTCCATGATGACGTCACTTCCGTCGGCTATATCGCGGCGCATGCTACTATCGTTGTATCTAAAAGTATGAATTGGGTTACGTGGACCACCCGTGCTACCACGTAATGTTCTTTATTGAATTTATCTGACACAGTGAATATAAAATTATGAAATATTTAAATACGCGCAATAATCTTTTTTTTCTGTTTAAATAGAGCTATAAGTTAGAAATGATCACTGGTGTTATTTTAAAAATATGCGAAAAACTGATTTGCTTATACAGTCAAACCCCGCTATAGTGAACCTGGGATATAGTGCACTCGGATGTAGTGAACTTTTTTAGCGGTCCCGTCCGTATTCCTATTTAAATAATGTTATTTTTAACGCTTATAGTGAACAGCTTAGAACTTGGAAACTCGGTTATAGTGGACTCAAATTTCATTTCTTTAAATATCTTTTTCAGTCCTCCATCTTTAAACTTGTAGGTGTTGGGACTGAAAATGAATGCATTCCTATAAAATGTGTCATATTACTCTCCTTTATGCTTATCACTTTTAACTATACTGTAATAAATGTCAAACAGATCATTTATCTTATACTCCCCCCTCCCTGACAAGCCTCGCTTTATCTCTTTTCCCCAAGCTTGCTCTACAACTAGTTAACT
>NC_092208.1:1066080-1106799 GCF_043381705.1 Parasteatoda tepidariorum | reverse complement strand
AAATGCTTTTTATTCAATATATATATATTCTGCAATACTCCAGGCATATCTTGAATTTCTCCGGCAGCTACTGTGATTCTTGCAAACAGCTCCTCAGCATTGTCAACAGGGGTGTCACGAAACAGTGTTTTCATATGACTCCAGAAATAAAAATCAAGACAGGATAGGTCGGGTGACTGAGGAGGCCAACGCACTGGAAAGCTCGGTCGGAACTTTCGAACAACGCCATCTACCGCGTCAGGAAATCATTTCCGACCCCGAATTGCTATATGATTTCGAGTCATCAGGATGCCCCCTACCCCTCTTAGAAGTTCTGATACACTTAACTGAGACACCCTGTATATATAAGCCAGTTTAATACTTATACGAAAAACGTTTTCGTAAGGGATTAATAAAAAAGGAAATAATTAATAAATCGGTACGGAATGAAATCATTCTCAAAACTGGAAGTAACCTAACTGAGTAGAACCAATGCAATAAATAAAGCTTAAATAATAATAATGATTTTTTTTCTTAGCTTCTTGAAATTTTTATATTATTTGTTGAAATCTTTACATTATCAAATAAAGCAAAACATGTTTTCAAATGGCTATGCGTGGTATATATATATATATATATATATATATTTATATAGCACCGTGCGCTAAATAAAACGGACCAGCCTGAATAACTTTTGATCTAATGATCGTATCATGCTCTGCGATGTGATCTCAAATATGCTAATTAATAAGTACAGACGATATTTTACAAAATCAGACACAAAAACGTTCTTTCCCTGAATAAACATGCCTTTTCTTCAACGTATTCAGGTTTCTACCCCTCAAAATATAGGTGGTAGCTGCAATCTGGAAAATAGGGTCCCTGGAAAATAGCTAAGTTTAGACCCCTTGATGTTAATTTTACTTTTTGCGTGTTTCAGCCTTATATCAAGAACTTTATAAGCCAATTTTTCACGTTATTATAATGCACAATGTAAAGTATGATGTACTGTACAATGCAATGTATGGGTGTACAAAATAGGGTTGTTTGTACATGCAATGTATGCAGGTACGTAATTACACGTGATGTATAAATGTGCATGTGCAAAAATTATATGTATTTACAATGCAAATTACATTTTGCATGTATGCCAAATTCTTTAGCAGTCAAGAAAATGTGTTTTCACTGAGCAAGAGATGCAAAACATTGTTTTCTTATGTATATGAAATTTAACCATTAAACGAAGGTAAACATGAAACTATTATAAAATAATAGTCGAAAGAATTTTAAATTGTTTCTGGTTTTTCACGTCATTTGAGTGGATGTATTTTGAGATGATGAAATACAAAATTTGAGTGAAATCAGTTGAATAGTTCTTGAAAAATCGAATTTTAAATTTACTTCTTCTTCTTTCAAATTTGATTTCTTAAGAGCTGTTAAAACTATTTCTCTCAATTTTTTTTTTATTTTGCCATGTACCATTACATGCTTTAAAATGATGTAAAAAAACTTTTATCTGACTATTCAAAATTGTCTTGACTATTACTTAATAAAATAATGAAAAAAGATAAAATATTTACAAAAAATATTTTTTTTGCATGGAATTATTTTTGAATAAACGAATTCTATAATTGTGTGCAAAAAAGTTTTCAATGCGCAGTTCGAGAGTTTTTGCGAAATACGCAAAAATTACAATTAACATTAAGAGGTCGGCTGTTCAACGACGGTTGTAAAATAATTTAAGATCTAACTTATTAGAAAGAGATTTGTCTAAACCAGAGGTCGCCAAAGTGGTCTATATAGACCCCCAAGGGTCTATTTAACAAAAGCAGGGGTCGATCTGAGACAGGGGGGCGAATGGGGGTCGATCCGAATCGGAAGGGTCAATTGTGCGTCGAAAAAAGAAACAGTTCTCAATACGCTAATCACACATACCTAGTTAAGTATGTAAAATTTGTGAATTTTTTTTATAATTGACTCAATATCCGTTTCTTTATAAAACATAAATTAATAAACGTATATTTATTGGGGTGAAACAAGTATGTACGTACCACCGCTCAGTGGCGCGAACTCAGCGCAGTTTATAAGTCATATGCATATGTGCGCTTGTCCAAATGTCACGTGTGACGAGCATTGANAATCCAATGTAATTCTGATATTTAGTAATATTATGAGATGGAAGTTGTTATATCCATTAAAGTTTCTATACAAAATAAAATTATTTTGGTGTCAATATATTTTCCTTTTTTTTGTTATTTTAGGATATAAAACATATTTTTCAAACTTTAATGAGCGTAGAACAAGTATTGCATTGCTTTATATCTTTTAAATGACTCATAATAATTTTAAAGAGCAAAATATTTTTTAATTCAATATTTTTACTTTATTTAAGGCATTTTTTGTGCAATTTTTGCATTTTTAAGGGCATTTTTTGCACTTTTTAAGGGCATTAGTTGAGATTTTTTAGGTCATCAAAATCCGGGCTCTAATTATTAGAAAGAGATTTGTCTAAACAATCTTTCTTGAAGTAGGGTTAATTCCATTTTCTGGCCTAGATCAAGATTGCCAGCAGGAAAAAAAATTATTATTCATGCATCTTCTAATATTTCCAACCATGCTAAAAAAATATTGAAAGAATATTATTTATAGGATTAATTTTACGCAAAGAGAACACTTTTTTTCCATGCAAGTCAGACTAGTGGAGATTAAAAAAAATTATAAATAAAACAATACAAACTGGTTTTATTGTAAATACATTTTTTCAAATATGCGATCAGTTAAATTATGCTTAAAATAAATAACATATAATTTTAAATAACTAAGAAAAAATCAATAATTAATGTAAGTTTTGAATGTGTTTTTTTCTTTTTCTATATTAGCTTCAGAAGTATCAGTTAATCCTTGTAGAAAAAATTAACACGCATATCGTGGGTGAACTCGTTATTCTGGACACAGGTCAAATGCGTAAGGACCCCTCACTTGTTTCTTAACTTGATTTTTCTTCCAATTCCTACTATTAGTTTATACTTTTTCTTATATCTTGTTCAAATTTTCTAGGGTTAATAAAATGCTTTTTATTCAATACATAGTTCAAATACATTTTTTTAAACTTGCAGTGCATGACACTTGATGTTAATACCGTTTTTTTCAAATATCAATTCATTCATTAAATTTTATTAATTAATTTTAGTCTCATATGGGAGAAAAAATTGTAATTATTAAATAGAGAGTAGCTAAAATAAAATTTGTCTTTGTTGTAATTAGATTTTAAATATATATATATACATATATACAGTCGAACCTCGCTAACTCGAACCTCGATTTCTCGAATTTTTCGATATCTCGAAGAAAATAAAAATTCCCTTCAAATTTCCTATACATTCAATGTTAAAAAAAAATTTGATTTCACGAATTTTTTTTTTCTAATTCCTCAATAACTCGAATTTTTTTCCATAAATAGTGTAGATTTTTTTTTCTAATATTAAAAAAATATTCCAAAAAAAATTAAAAATTTTAAGAATGGCTGACAAGGCATGGAATGATGTGTGTCTTCCTCTACGATAATGAATGACTTCAAGATGGCTGGATTCATTAAAGATCACGAAAGTAGTCAAACAATCAATATCGTTAATTCCGCTGAAAACTGCACCGAAAATGATTGGAACAGATTGACCGGTCTCATGAAGCTTGATGACATGGAATTTCATGACTTTGTAAACATAGATGATGCAATAACAGTGTGTGGTCAGTGGGATGACGATATCATCGCTCAAACGAAAGCTTCTTGTGAACTATCAGAAGAAGAGGATGAGGAAATCGAAGATTTACCGCCCAATGTTACTGACAAACAAGCACTTTCTGCAGTACACTGTAAGGAGATTTATTGAGAGGCAGCCGAATATGTCAGAGGAGACATTTAAAGCTATAGTTCACTTAGAAAGTGTTATAGACAAACTTTCTTACACATCTCTAAAGCAAACAACAATTGAATCTTTTTAAGTATAAAAAGTGCTTTTAATACAAATATGGAATATTAAATAAGGTATGTAAAGAGCATTTTTATTTATTCTATCATCGATAACATGCGATTTTCGATAATTCGAATTTTCGATACCTCGATTTTTTTCTCTTCTCCCTTCAAGTTCGAGATATCGAGGTTTGACTGTATTACTTGTCTTAAGTGTAATATGTTGGACTCTTTCTCACATAGGTTCTTGTTTATAGAACCGAAACTATAGTATGTCCATTTCTGTACCTTTATTCTCTGTAGTACAAATTCTCTTAAACATAAATTAATGTGTTCAAGTAGGGTTGAAAAGAAGGGAAAGTCGGGTTCTTGATGCAATTCTAGAACACCAAATCTATAATATCGAAATTCGTGTTGGAAAGCATTGTCATTAAAAAAAGGTCGAACTTTTGTGAGGGGGGGGGGCAGAGCGTGCTTTCTAGCATAAAAGGGTGGTCCTTGCCTCCGAAAATAATTTCTGTAATGACGACATTCAGACGAAAAGAAACAAAGGACGGAGCCCTTTTTCTCGATTTCTCTTCGGGATTACAGTTCGTTCCGTTTCCGTTAATTGCGTGATCTAGAACAGCCACACCTAAAATGTTCGAAAGCCGACGATTGTTCCGGAACTGGGAGGTGAATCTCCCTTCTTCCAGAAACCCCCCTCCCTCTTTTTTTCTGGAAAACTCCTGCAACGACTGCCTTTTATTATTTATTTATTGGTTACCATTGAAAGTCGCCAACAATGAATCCATGGAACGAATCAACTCCCCAAAAGTTACTACAGCAACACTCACACACACCGCACGCTATTATTTCTCAATACGATTTGTTTTGTAACATTTTTGGCCCGTAATCCGTCATTTTATTCTTTTCTTTTCATTTATTTCTCTTTCGGTGTCTTTAAACAAAATATAATGTCACTTGACGTGTGTATATGTATAGAGGGTATTTAAAGAAATAATTTAGAGGATCTGAACGAGGTATTGTGTATAAGAAACATTGAGATCCGTCGCACTCCAAATCGTTCGTATATTAAGTTTTTGTTATTTTCAGAGGCATTGTATTCATGGGAATTCTTAATGAAACGAATGAAATGCGAGTTTTACCGAATATATTTTTCATAAACTAGTGGGCTGCGCCCCCTGCTCGCTAACGCTCGCCAACCCCCGAAAATTGCCACACAATCTTATATGGTTTGCTTTGCAAACCAAGATCGCTTCGCTCGCTACTAACTTAGATATATTGCAAATGCACAAAATTCTAAGAATTCAAAACAATCATTCGAATCCGTATAACAATTTTTTTTTTAAAAAATTACATCTTTTTAGTAAATACTAAGTCATTAAAATAAATTTGAATTCAAGTAAATGACATGTAATTCGTTAAACCTATCAGAAATGTGCTATAGTATAAAATCTTGAGGCGTTACAGCACGACTGAGACTCATTTTTCAATGAATAATTAATAATAATAATAATAAAACAAATAAATGCGTGATATA
Source organism: Parasteatoda tepidariorum (assembly GCF_043381705.1). Taxonomy (NCBI): domain Eukaryota; kingdom Metazoa; phylum Arthropoda; class Arachnida; order Araneae; family Theridiidae; genus Parasteatoda; species Parasteatoda tepidariorum. The sequence goes on along the minus strand of NC_092208.1, from coordinate 1,101,310 downwards.
AATCAAAAATCGCCAAATAAATTCGTAATATATAATTTCGTGAAAAAAAGCGCTTTCGACAAAATACTAAAATAGAGATCTATCGACAAAGACTACTCACTTCTGCCTAGCTTAATAGTATAGGATTGCCGCCGCTGATGCTCTCTGGTTATTTCAGCTTCCATTTTTAAAACACTGTATGTTGAGCCACCTCAGCTAGATTTGGCATGTAACATTTTTAGCGGCAATCATGGGTCGATTTTGTAGGGTTGCCATTCGGGAAGTTGTAATGAGGCTTTTTTTTCTCGCCGTGTAAGAGAAATAGTAACGTAAACAAAACAAAGCAAACGTTGTCACCGGCGGAAAATACAGCCAAAATTTGGGAGCCACGTAAGAGAATTAGATACATTAGATAAACACTTAATAATCGTAATATTTTTTCATTAATAAACACTTATTTCCTAAGTAAATACTAGTCCATCTTACTTAAATAAACAAGTTTTTTTTAAAAACTTTCCAAGAGCGTCATAAAAGATTCATTTGCTATATTCATTTGCATGATAGTTGATTTGCTAAAAATGGTTTTTTTGTAATTTTCTAACACTTTCATAAAAAACCATTTAACTTTTTAGCCCGTCATACTTAAAGAAATAAAGTTTTTCTTTTAACCGTTGTCCAACCATTTTTTTAAAGAATGCAAAAAACCAACATGTTTTTTTTAATTTCATCAATAAATACCAGGAAATAAAACAACATAATACACAAGTTCTAAGTTAAAATTTTAATTTTTTCGTGCGTAAAAATTATTTAATTGACCATCAGTTAACTATCCCCAAATTATCTCGGGCAAATGAAAAAAGTTAAATATTAATCTTTGTATAGGTTCACATGCCGACCGGTCTGTGTAGGGGGCAGGAACTGTCCTTGCATCAGAAAGGTCCTGGGTTCGAATCCTGGCCAAGGCATGGGTGTTTCTTTCTCTCTCTGTGTGTTCTATGTCCTTTCTCCTTTGTGTGTGAATGTGACTCGCCCTATAAACGAGTTGTGGTTGTGTGAATGGCGTGGCAGAAGTCGAATTCCAGGCCATAGATGGCGCCACTGAAAAACAAAAGTAATCGCTCCCCCACTGCCTAAAAAGCAGGCATACCACCAAAAAAAAAAAAAGATTCACATCTTCATAATCTGAAAAATCATCTGCATTACTTTCAATTTCGATCGTAAACGCCATTTTTTTACTCGAGTCCCAGCGATGGCTGATCGATACGGATCCGCATCCGGCTTGTACCGATCACAGTATTGACGTGAAATATCCTCAGTGCTAGACGAATCATGGATTAGAGTGCCCCTGCCGTGATACTAACCGTGGGAGGCTTTCCTCTCCATGTAACGCAAATGCGGGTTAGTTGCATCGAAAAGTTCTCCACGAAGACAAATTTCTCCCAATACTTGATCCGGGAGTTCCCTTGTCTTCTGGATTGGATTTATAACTACAGGGCTACGGAGTTGAACATTCGAAGTTGTATGGTGATGATGAGGAAGTAAGAATGAACTCCGAAGTATAGAGCAAAATTGCCAATCCCCTCGGCTGCAGGGCGACTAAATATATAAAATGGTGTTTAAAAAAATTGTCTAGCAACCGCTACTCTTTTCTTCGAAAATGCAACCCCGTTTATTTTTTTTTTCAATAAAAGTGGAATTATTATAATCTGAAAATTACTTTAATTTATTCCTGTTCTCAAAATTTTTCTTCATCTTAAAACTGAATCGTGTAATGTTCATTATATTTTGAAAAATGTTTCGAAAGAAATATTTACCAACAATTTCTAGAATAGTTTTAAATTTTCCAATTTTGTTAAAAAGTGGCAGCATGCTTAAAAAGTGGACACTGTTAAAAAAAATGCTACAAACTGAGTACTGGCCAGTATCGAAGTTTCATACTTTGCCCTGTATTACAAAAATCATTAAAGGTATTATATTAAAAACTTACAACTTATAAGAAAGTACTTGTAATGAAGTACTAGTTTTTTAATTCCTACTATTAGTAATTTTTTTAAAATTTTTTATTTTATTTCCAATGAACTGACCTAGTGCGTTCTCCAGAGGTGGTATCCACTCTTTCAGGACCACCACAATGGGTGAGATACCGTTGGTCATGTTAATTAATTTGGACGTCTAGTTTCTGCCACACTAGATGGCAGCACCGAGACTCTATTTGGATGCTAAAGTGCACTAGGAATTTAAGTACTATTAGTAATATATTGTTCAAATTTTTAAACGTTAATAAAAAACTTTTTATTCATCCATTTGAATTCAAATACATTTTTTTAAACTTGTAGTGTATGACACTTGATGTTAAGACAGTTTTTTCAAATATTAATTCATTCATTAAATAGGGATGAGCGAAAAACGAAATGGAATTTTCCGATGGCTTAAGCGTTAGTAGTTGTATTAAATTTTACTATAAGCGATTCAGATGTTCGCCTATTTTAAAGATAACGTCAGTGATAATTTCTAACTTATAGTTCTATTTGAATTCAAAAATAATTAACGGCGCACACTTAAATACTTAATTATTTAATATTCGCCGTGTCAGATAAATTCAATAAAAACCATTACGTAACAAGTGTGATCCACGTCACCAAATTTATACTTTTATAGTTATATGATACCACGCACCTTTTATTAAAAATTCCTACTACTAGTGAGCTGCGCCCCCTGCTCGCTAACGCTCGCCAACCCCCGAAAATTGCTACAAAATCTTATATGGTTTGCTTCGCTCGCTACTAACTTAGGTACATTGCAAATGCACAAAATTCTAAGAATTCGAAACAATCATTCAAATCCAAATAACAACTTTTTTTTTTTTAAATTGCATTTTTTCAGTAAATACTAAATCATTAAAATAAATTTGAATTCAAATAAATGACATGTAATTCATTACACCTATTAGAAATGTGCTATAGTATAAAATCTTAAGATAAAATTTCTAAAACTGATATCTCTTTAAAAAGGTTAAAATTTTGGCTATAATTAAGTCTATTAAAAATTGAAATAAGTGAATTGCAATGGAAAAACCTGCATAAACAAATAAATTCTAGTAAAACAAATAAATTCGTGATATAAATCAAAAATCGTCAAATAAATTCGTAATATATAAATTCGTGAAAAAAAGCGCTTTCGACAAAATACTAAAATAGAGATCTATCGACAAAGACTACTCACTTCTGCCTAGCTTATGCTCTCTCTGGTTATTTCAGTTTCCGTTTTTAAAAGCTCTATATGTTGTGCCATCTCAGCTAGATTTGGCATGTGACATTTTTAGCGGCAGTCATGGGTCGATTTTCTAGCGTTGCCATTCGGGGAGTTGTAATGAGGCTTTTTTTTGTCGCTGTGTAAGAGAAATATATACATAGATTAGTTCACACTCTCTATATTTATACATCTTGCTCAAATTTTTAATCGTTATTAAAATACTTTTGATTCATTCATCCTAGTTCAAATACATTTTTTTTAACTTTTAGTGGATGATACTTGATTGCAATACAATTTTCTACAAATATTAATTCGTTCATTTATTTTAATTAAATTTAGTTCCATATGTGAAAAAATTGCAGTTAATAATTGCATAAAAAGTAAAATATTTCTTCGTTAATCTAAGTAGAAATTGACATCAAAATATGACTCGTTATTTTAGAAACTCTAATTCTTGAAAATTATTTCGATGCAATCATTCATTCGAAAAAAGAGAATTCTCCGCTTTTTCAAGTGCTTTTTTTATATACATAAAAAAATGTGTTTTTCAGTAAAAGGGTGTATATTTATTTGTTTGTTTTCAGTAGAATTTTTAAAAAATGCATTGCCTCTCTTGGAAGTGTATGCAATGATAGGAAAGCAAACAAGCAGCAACAGAGGCTATATTCTAACTAAACAGAAGGAGATGCCTTTTGATCAGTTTGTTGTTCATTATACGATGAATTCAAAAGCGAAAGAAAAGCGAGCCTCCTTTTCAAAAATGCACTTTTCTGATTCAATTTGTGACAGAGGGTAATTGCATTTTGACTTAAATTCGTTCGCAGAAACGTTCTACGACAGCACTTCTGGCTGTGTGCTCTCATTTGTTACCCGAATTTATTTATTTGACTTCCTTAAAACGAAAAAGTTACACCGGAATGGGGGGAGAAATAATTTGAGCCAATAAATTTTAATTTTCCGATGTTTGTTTACTCTGACTATATATGACTCTTCAGCTTTTGAACTACAATAATTCAGTTCTGTCCTCTTGCTGCTGCTGCTCACTAAATTAATTACTGACAAAATTTTATTTTGTTCGAAGGGGCTATACACTGCCCCCAAGGGTAGGATTTTTATGTTGACAACCAAAACATTCGAATGGGTTAAATTGGATGACTTTCTGCATTCAGGGTGTTCCGTGAAGCATAGAATAAAATTAGGGTTACCGGTCAGTCGCATTTTTAATAGTGCATCAAAAATTTAAAATTCTAATATTCCTTTAACCCCTTCCTTCTCGCTCCCTTGAAAATGACGGGGTGAGATTTCGCCCGCTATTTCTCGCTCCCGTGATATTTCCGGGCTGGAGTGTTCAATAGTAATGCGCCAATAACAATAAAACTAATTCATTTCTTTTGCCCAGAAAACATTTTATTTTTCATTTTACACACCTGATGGCAGTACCAGAATAGTTTTAAGGTAATTGTAGATAGTTAGTTTATTTTAAACTAGTTGCAGCACTAATCAAATAAGTAATACAAATACGAAAGCCAAAAAAATAGGCACTTTTATGACCGTTTTCTAGAAAATTAACCGATCGTTAAGGGGTTAATGATTGAAAAAGGATGACATTTATTTTATAGCATTTTCAAAATATGGTAAATATTTTCGGGTCTACCGTAGTTTGAGTAATTCCTAACACAAATGGGTTTATGCAAAATGTATCCGTTGTGTGTCGCATTTTCGAAAATTAGACGAAATTACAACTCTGTTGAAAATTGGAGTCATATTTTGAAAATTAGGAAAAAATCTGAAATTTTGATAGCTGTATATTTTTAATGGGTTAATTTTTTTTGTATATTGAAGATGTTTTTGTGCTCCTAAAAAATTTCACCACCCCTGTAGAAAATTTTAAGGTTCAAGGTAATTTCTTTAGAATTGAAATCTAAGTATGTTTTATGGGGTTTATCTAAAGATAGCCACAACACACCCAAAGATTTGTTTTGCTCTATCATTAGTATATCGCTGCATAAATATGAACATGCACTCGATTCGATGGGCCATTGCTGATTTTTAGAGTCATGCTCTGTCACGATTAGTGAAAAATTAAATTTTTTGCAGTTCTTTTTTCTGCTTTGAAAAATCCTAACGAAGTCAAAATTCTTGATGGTTTATGTTGGTTTTTTCAAACATTTTGATGGTTTATGTTGGTTTTAGTGCGATTCATGATAGTCCGTCATGCAACATTTTCCATTATATGTTCAAGGCCAGCAAACTTCCATCATTCCACGATGGAAAATGCTACTTTAATTCTATGATGGTTAACCATCAAGAGAAGTTTGATTCTCGTGGACCAAAATTCCATGATGGTTTCATGGGGGTTCTTGTTGATTCAGCAGTTACATCAAAACACTTTGTTTTTATGTTGGACCATCATAAATCAATTCGAATTCCTAGATTATTGTGATGATGGTTCATGGTCATTCCAACGTTTAGTTTCTAAGAAACTATAACGGAAATTTCTGTTAGTTCAACATGAACAAACCGTCAAATCAAACTGCTATTCTTATATTGAACCATCATAAATCAGTTCGAATTCCTACATTGAGTTGATGGTAGTTCATGTTGGTCACCATCAAAAATATAATGGTTCATGAAGGAATTATTGGTGGTTACCATCAAGATTAAGTTTGTCCATCCATGGAAAACCATCAAAATTTCTTACTTTGGTAGTTGAACAACTGCGCATTTATAATTTCTTTACTGAATATTGAACTTCAGTATTAGTACAAGCTCTGTGACTCTCTTGAGCTTTTGACGCTTTTAGTATCAATCAAACTTTCAAAAAAATTCAAGATCTGCATGTTTTTCAATTCACTTATCTTGAAGTCGCTCCGAAAAACTATCTAAACCATCTTATAGGTAAATGCATTTATCAACTAGTCAAAAAGAAAAATCAAGGGGGACCTCGTATTTTCATGAGAAAAACAATTACTGAAGTTGTATACAACTATTGTATGTTAGAAATGAAAAATATCTCCTCTTTAAGACAGTAATGATCCCCTTCAAAATAAGCTAAAACGGAGAGACTTTATAAGAACTTTATTTGTAGTAATTATGTAAAAAAAAAGGCCTTAAGCCACTAAAAAAAGCTGTACAAAAGCTTGGTATTCTTTGTAAAGTATTTATACAAGGTACCGTTAAAAACGAACAATAAAACAGTGCATTGTTTTCTATCGCTTACTATTTACTATTATTCTTCTTGATCAGCCGACCCAATTTTGGGCTTACGACTACTAATGTTCAACTCCGTAGACTTGCAGATTTGAACTCAATCCAGAAGACAAGGGAACTGCTGGATCAAGTATTGGGAGAAATTTGCCTTCGTGGAAGACTTTTTGATGGAGCTAAACCGCATTAGCGTTACATGGAGAGGAAAACCCCGAAAACCTCCCAAGGTTGTTAGATTGACGGCAAGGGACACTAATCCATGATCCGTCTACCGCTAAGGATATTTTACGTCAGCACTGTGGTTGGTGCTAACAGAGTGCGAAATTCGTAACGAATAACGAATTTTTTGGACATTCATCCAAGCGACTGTATGATTGTTAACATTTAAGGGTGAAAGTGGACATTATCTTGATTTCGACAATTATCGACAACATACATATATAATGATATGCATAGATAATGTAATGATAGCTATACATGATGACATGTATATATAATGTATATATTACGTCTGAAATATTCAATGAACAAATTTTATAAGAATATTTTTAAAAAGTTAAACTTTTCTTGCAAAATAGCAACCCATAAAATGAATTTTTGCTCGACTTATTTAACTTTCGTAAAATAGTAAGACGACAGCAAGATTTGTCCTATGGCCACTTCATACCTTCTCGACTCCAACGAGTGATATGCAGTATGATGCGCGTGCATTACATTTGTTGAATAGTTATTTGTTTGTTATTGTATCAATGCATGTACAGATCAAACTTCCTTAAAATCGGTCCTGTAGTTCTGGAGATAATCGACCCAGTCAGCAAATTCTCTTAATATCTTATACCAGTGTAGTTAAAATACAAAAGTTAATCATTAAAGTATTAGTTTTGATAGTTGATGAAGAAACTGAAGTAAATGTTTCCAAAGCTATGAGAGTCATGTTCAGTAATATATGTGATTTCACTTTCTATAAATGAAAATGCCATTTTATTTGATAACGTTTGATTTCTTGAAGAAATAGCCGATATCTGAAACAGCGATGTGAAGAGCATTTGTTTGAGCAAAAGGGAAAATAGATTTTAATACTGAAAGAAGATCATAACTGGAAAAGGAATGAATAAATTTTGTGTGAAAAATGTCCTGGCATCCTTGTATGTCGATTTTTTAGATTCCCCAAACTTGATTTTAAAACTGTAAATAAGTTACAAGAAGAAATTAGTGAATAGTAAGCGATAGATGACAGTGCTCTGTTTTAAGTTTTAGTGTTCCTTTCTAACTGTAATTTATACAAATACCTAACAATAGTACTTACATTACAAATGCCTTCCTAGAACAGTGGCGACTCAGGGCGATAGAGAGTTCCCCTTCCCATGAGGTAAACCGGGTTTGAATCCCGGCGATGGCTGTTCGATACGAATTCCACACTCTGCTCGCACCAACCTCAGTGCTGACGTAAAATATCCTCATGGATTAGTGTCCCTTGCCGTCAAGCTAACCGTGGGAGGTTTCCGTGGTTTTCCTCTCCATGTAAAGCTAATGGGGTTTTAGTTCAATCAAAACCTCTTCCACGAAGGCAAATTTCTCCCAATACTTGATCTAAGAGTTTCCTCGTCTTCTGGATTGGGTTTAAAGTTAGAAGGCTACAGAATTGAACGTTAGTTATCGTAAGCCCAAAATTGTGTCAGCTGTTCAACTACGGATATGAAGTAAAATAAAATACCTTGCTAAGAAAACAATTCTTTTTTTACAGTTTTTATTACTGGCCTAAGGCTTTGTTTTTTCTTACATAATTACAGAGTTCTTTTACAGCCTCTTTATTTTAGCTTATTTTGAAGGGTTTTAAATCTTTTTTATATCCATTTTTTTATTTACTACTAATCTTTTTATTTATTATTATCATTGATTATTTTTATTTATTATTAATCATCGGTTTTATTTCAGGTTATTTTTTTTATCCATCATTATTGTATTTAAAAGGAAGAGGGATGTGATTTCTAACGTAGCATTAGTATACCATTTTAGTAATATTTTTATCATGAAAATGTGACAAGTTTTCCTGAATTTTGCTCTTTCACGTGTTACTAAAGACATTTATCTACAAGATGGTACAGTTAGGGTTTTTGAGCGAAGATGCTGTTTTGAGATAAGCTAAATGAGAAATTGCAGATTTTTTTTTTAAATGCTTGAATGGCTATATCTACTAAAAGAGTCTATAACTCAGGAAATTGCTGGGTCACAAAACTTGTCTTAATAGTGATTTTTCATACTTAGTTAAGATAGGGGTGCAGTTGTTTAACTAAAATTTTCAGTTGCAGAAATACGCCAGAATTTTTCACTAACTCTGAAAAGCAGCAATACTTCATCGAAACAAGTGCATGCCCATCATTGAGCAGCTATATAAACTGCTGTTTGTAGAAAATGCAACACCATGAAAGAATCATCAGAATCAAATGAAATTTAATGCAGAAACGACTTGTACTGATACAAATNATTTTCTACAAACAGCAGTTTACTTACAGCATTAAAGCAAAACTTTGGCTAGAGATAGATTTCTGTAAGATAAATCCCTTAAAACATACTTTTTCCACAATTTCAACGGAATGACCTTGAAATTTTCTACAGGGGGAAGAATTTTTAGTGGCTCAAATTTGCACAGTATCCGTTTTTCATAACCCACTTCACTATGAAGAAAACCAATCGAAAAATACTACTATCACGAAAAAATCGAAAAATACTATTTTATCTCATTTTCAGGGAATTATGATACACAAGTATAAGTATACAATAGGATCCAATTAAAGTAAATCTGTTAAATTTAACTGTCATTCAGAAATTTTACTTTAAAGTTGAATACTTTAAAGTTAATACGGATAGCTAGCTATACACAAGCTAAATCAGTATCGCTTCCTTTATTAATTAAGGCTAATAAAAATCGTTCCTGTTTACCAGAGAACAATTAAAGAGATTAAATACTTTCATCGGATTAAGATAATCCCTTCCATATCCTAACTGAAATAATGAATGAGTCATTAAAAAAATAACCCAGTATTGTTATTCTACTACTGAAAATTGACGATTTTACTTAGAACACTGAAATAAAATTTTGTCTTTTCTGATCCGTCAACTGGGGTAACAGAGGTGCGTATTCAAGGGTTAGAAAAAAAATATGATAATAATAATATATTTGTATACGGATTGTATAATAATACATTTGCATGCGAACTCGTTCTTCCAGATATTTCTCAAGAAATAGTCAGAGAATTATTTTAAACTTTAAAAGTGTTTAGGTCATGTGATTTCTCATACATATCCATAAAGATTTCAGAAGTTTGAGAGACCTGAAATAATTTACAAACGAATAATGGTGTTTTTGAGCAAAGCATCCATTGCGGAAAAAAAAACCCAGCTTGTTTCAATTACTGAGATTGTCATATGAAATAATTATAAAAGGTTTTGTAAATTGTATATATATATATATATATATATAGATAGATAGATATAGATATATATTGTTATTTCCAAAATCAAAGAGTTCATGCTGGGAGTCTAGGATAACAAAATACTGAGCATTGTTTCATTTTATTAATTAAACTGTTTTCGAAAAGTTTCAAGTGTTTAAATTGTGGATAGAAAAAAAAATTATAATTTCTTGTTTATTATCGAGAAATCTGCAAAATAATTTTTTTACTATAATTTAAGGAACTTTTTGCTTACGATTTATGTTTATTTATGCCAAATCTCAGATTTCATGCTGAGAATTGCAGTTGAATAAATTCAGAGAATAGAGCACGTGGCCCCAAACTAACATCCCCCTTACGGNTATATATATATATATATATCCTTACGTTTTCTTACTATAACTGCAGAAATATTCAATAAAGTTGAACAAATTTTCAACGTGATTTTTAATTAATAACGGAAATATTATTTCAAATTTTCAAAAATTCTTGAAAGCGCATTTCAAATTATTTAAACGCATAAAAATAAAATTCAACATCCCACGAACCCATGCTCCAGCGACTCGAACCCATGATCCATCTACAACTGAGGATATTTTACGTCGGTATTGTGGTCGTTGCGAGTCAGGTGTGGAATTCGTACCGACCAGCCACGGCTGAAGATTCGAGCCCGGTTCATCTCTTTGGAAGGTAAACGCTCTAACAATGAAATTGGAGAAATGGGTCAAAATAATCAAACGGGGGCGGAGGGGAGGCGGATATGGATGGTTGGCTGTGTAAAACTAAACACAGATGGCGCTAGGGGTTAAAACTCGTCACTTCCGGGTTACTGCTTCCGACTGATTTTTGCGCCTAAACTTGAAAAAACGCACCATCCAATATTATTGTTCAAATGTTCAATCGTTCATGAAATACTTTTTATTCATCCACTGAAGTTCAAATCAGGGTGCGTAGCCAAATTATTCAACAAAAAATAAGCACCTTTTAAGCACTTTTCAAGCTCTCAAAAAATATTTTTAAGCACTTTCAAAAATATCATTATTAGGCAGGGTTGGTAAGTTTTTGATGATTGACGGTTTTATTTTGTTTTAACTGTCGTGTCAAAAATAAAACCTTTTCACAATTGTCAAAAATCCTGAAATTCATACGTTACGGACTGACAATACGCCGAAACAGATTGGGGTTGAATTAATTGTGAAAACGTTGAATAGAACAGTGCGAACTGTGTCTTTTTGCATCATTCGTAGCGAAAATCAACATGGTAAAGGAAAAATGCAATTTTGAAAAAGGGAAAATGAAGCACTTTTTAAAAACACCCAAAGAAAAAAGCACCTTTTAAGGGCTTTTAAAAAACAAAAATCGAAAATAAGCACCTTTAAGTACCCTGTCAAATGCATTTTTTTAATACTTGTAGTGGATGACACTGGATGTTATTACAGTTTTTTTTTCAAATATTAATTCATTAACTAAATTTAATTCATTCATTTCAGTTTTATAGGGGATAAAAAAAAGTTTAATTATTGAATAAAAAGTAACTAAAATAAAAAATTTTCTTTATTGGCTTAAGTAGGAATCGACTTTAAATTTTTTTGTACATTACTTGTTTTCTTTCTTAGATGATAAAGAATAAACTTTTAAGGTTTTTTATTTTATAACCGTCGTTGAACAGCCGACCCAATTTTATGGGTTTACGACTACTAATATTCAACTCCGTAGCCTTGTTTTTTTGAACCCACTCCGGAAGACTAGGGAACTCCTGGATCGAGTATTGGGAAAAAGTTGCTTCGTGGAGACTTTTTTGATGGAGCTAACCCGCATTTGCGTTGCATGGAGAGGAAGACCAGGAGAACCTCCCATGGTTAGCCTAACGGCAAGGGGACTCTAACCCATGATCCGGCTACCACTGAGGATATTTCACGTCAGCACCGTGGTCGGAGAGAGCCGGATGCGGAATTCGTATCGACTGGGATTCGAACCCGGTTCGCCTCATTGGAAGGCGAACGCTCTGTCCCCTAAGCCATAGCTGCTCAACTTTTAAGGTTTCAGGTGGAAACCGCAAATGAAAATTTAAGGATGTCATCATTTCATGACTTTTAAGGTTTGAATGTATGCCATAAAGAAAAAGGAAAAGTAATTAATAAAATTAGTATCCTTCGTTAATATACTATACCATAAAACATAACTTTCGCCCAGTAGTATGATAAACTAGTAGATAGCTTTCAATATTTATAACTTAAGACTCACTTCCGCATTTTGTACTATAATTCTACAAGTTTTTTTTGTTGTTTTTTTCTCTCTTCAACCACATTCCGACCCAAATCTAATTTGCACCATTGAAACAACACGCATTCTAAATATAAATATTAACAAGAATGATATAAAAAAATCCGAGCTCTCCAAAGGAAGTGGAGACTTTCTGATCATCTATTCGCCCACTGATTATACACGGCAGAGCGCACTTCCTGAAGAATCCTCGTTTCTCTTTTTCCCGTTTTTTTTCCCGTTTTCTCACTCGTGGAAAAGGGATGATCGAAGCGGGTTATGCAAACAAAGAAGGAAGCCCGTGGAACAAAAGAGCGGTCTCCTAATTGTCAAATACCGTAATTACCGTTTTAATACATTGAAAAGGAAAGAAGTCTGCCAGCCACTAATTAAGAGGGTTCGGCAACTGAAGAAGGAAAAAAAAAAACGTTCTACAACCGAATCCCGTCTTTTCCTCACTCACACAAACGATAAATGTAAATGTAGAAAAGATGGAGGGAGGAAAAAAATTAAAGAATTGAAGTTGAAAAGAGCATGAAGGAAGAAAAAAAAAATTACTCCTCACGGCAACATTATTATTATTTTTTTTTTCTTCTCCAGATTTTTATCCTTAAAAATATTCCAATAAAGAGGAAGTTTTTTTTTTATTCTGTAGCTTCTTTTCAACTTTAATTAGAAAGCCGCAGAGCGCGATTAACATAGCTAGCGGCGCCGGGGTAGCAGAAGAACGTGAATTTATTTGCTCCCCTTTCTTTTTTTTTAAACATTTTTTAAGCATAATTTCATTTCTTTTTTTTTAAATTTTCTTTTTAAGCCCCTGAACTCACATTTGAAATTTTAATTTGTTGTTACATTTAATTACCATAAACTTAACTCCTTGTTTTAAAGCGCCGTTCGGAAAAGAAAAAAAAAATGATCGTGCGTACTTGATTGGTGATGTAATGGTGTGTGTAAGTAGCTCATTTTTCTTCATAAATGACTGGGGAAATGTTAAGTTATCAATGGATGCACATTATGACACATCTATGCAACTGCGCAAAAATATGTGAAAAAAAGTTATTGTCAATGGGACATGGATTCCTATAACCCAGTGTTTCCCAACGTGTGGTACGCGTACCCCCAGGGGTACGAGAGCAGTTTAGCGGGTGTACGCGCTCTTAGGCGAAACATCTTGCAACAAACGAAAATTTCAAAATCTTTATTTTAAAAAAAAGCTAGCCATATAAATTTACGATTACGTATTTTTCTATTGGCTATTTTTTGCAGAGTTAACAGTTAATAATGCGTAGTGTCAACAGCCAGTTGTGATTTTTAACTTTTGTGCAAATTTTTTATAGTAAAAAATATTCATTTTTTTATGAGTGGTACACATTGTTACGAAAAATTTAGAAAGGGTCATAAGTTTGGGAAACACTGCTATGACCGATAGGTGTCGAATTTTAACAGCGAGGAGCATTTTCAAGAAATATAATATATATCGGTGTTTTCCCACTTTAATGGACTGTTAATATTTTGTATTCAATATTAATTGTTATGCCGGTCGTGGTAGCTCAAGGGATAGAGGGTACGTCTTCCAGTGTTTCCCAAACTTATGACTTTTGCGTACCCTTTATAAAATTTTCGGTACCACTAATAAAAAAACGAATGTATTTTTTACTATAAAAAAAATTGCACAAAAGTTAAAAATCACAACTGGCTGTTGACACCACTCATTATTAACTGTTAACTCTGCAAAAAATGGCCAATAGAAAAATACGTAATCGTAAATTTTCATAGCTTAGTTTTTAAATAAAAATTTTTGAAATTTTCGTTTGATGCAAGATATATCGCATAAGAACGCGTACCCCCTCTGAACTGTTCCCGTACCTCTGGGAGTACGCGTACCACACTTTGGGAAGCACTGCAATAAGGTGAACCGGGTTCAAATCGACCCTAGTGCTAACGTAAAATATCTTCAGGTGTAGATGGAATCATGCGTTCTAGATCTCTTTTCGACAGGCTAACCGTGGGAGGTTTTTTCTCACCATGTTTTGAAAATGCAAGTTAGTTCTATCAAAAAATCCTCCCCGTAGGCAAAATTTCTCCCAATACTTGATCCAGGAGATCCCTTGTCTTCTGGATTAGGTTCAAAATGACAAGGCTACGGAATTGATCATGAGTAGTGGCAAATCCCTGAAATTTGGGTCGGCTGTTTCACTACGGTTATGAAATTAAAATAAAATTCCATTGTTACTGGAAGCGCACATTTTTCAAAACTCAGAAACATACTATATTTGTTCAGATTTAGAGTTTTTTCTGAACATGTTTTAAAATGTAAATCGCAAAATATATTTTTTTTTCAAAAATGTTTATAAAATGTTTAATTAAAATTAGATTATGAGTAAATTAATGGAAGAAAAAAAAAAGCTTTTTTCAGTGATAAGACAAATAAATTAACACGAGTGGAAACTATGGCCAAAAAATATTTTCTGCAGTATGATGTGCTATTTTTTTGTGATTGATTTCTCTTCAAACTCAAAAATTGATTCTTCAGAATATCCAGAATTATTTAAGCAGAAATGGTTTTGAATTTATTTTGTACTTAACTGCTGATCCTAGCTGGGAACCAATTTTCACCTCGTATATTATTTTTCAACTTGAACTGAAGTATGGTTTAATTGAAAACCTTATTCATTTTGAATCAAATTTGTACCTTATTATATTGATTAAAAATACCGATACTATAATTCAACTTCGAACCGATTTTTATAAGAATAAACATAAAAATGCATAAAATTCGTATACTATTTATGTTATTTTATGGGGAGTTCTTGTTTGTTCAAAAACATTTATTTCTGAAACTGAGATAATATTTTGTATGTATTTTTCAAACATTTTCCTTGTATTAGGTCTTTAAGTACACTGGTGGGAGAAATTAAGAGAATTTGCCGACTTGGTCGATTATTCTGCAACCGCCGATTTTTTTTGTTTATTTTGCAACCGCTGTTTCATACGTTTCTACTCCAACTAGTGTTACACGCATGATCAATAGAGTGTATTACAATTGTTGAATGGTTATTTGTTTTGTATTGTATCAATGTCATATCAAATTTCATTTAAATCGATCCCGTAGTTCTAGAGATAATCGACTCAGTCTGGAAATTCTCTTCATTTCAGTGCATTAAATTGGAAGAAAATAAAAGTTTTAGCCTCATTTCGTCGAGTTAGTTATAGGTTGGCCGGGATAGCCTAGTGGGTAGGGAGCTGGGCCCATGTCCGAGAGTTTGTGGGTTCGAACCCCGCCGGGCGAAGACTCCCCGTGTAGCAAAAAGTGACTGATGCACGTTAAATCTGTCGAGTCGCAAAGTCCTCCATGTTCCCACAACAAATCACAACCTCTGGGGGAACTGGAATGGAGATCGATCGTTCTCTGATTCAGGTCAAAATTACGATCTGTGGATGAATAAATGGTTCCATGAATGGGTCCGCCCTACAAACGGGTGTGACGTGTGGGTGTGGCAGAAGTCTAATTCTTGGCCATAGGTGGCGCCACTGACAAACAAGAACAATCGCACCCCTCTGCCTAAACAGGCATATGAAAACAACAACAACAATTGTAGGTTATTTCTATTGTGTCCGATGGGCCAGGTTTCAAAAAATAATGGATCCCACCAGTGCTAAAATACGTAACACTCACCATCAGCTTTTTTGTTTTGTTGGACATGACGCTTGGGACTGCGTTTGGTCCTTGTTCGACCAACACTGACGCCAATCAACATCAGAGCCAAATACACTATGAATGATATGCATGGTCTGGAATATCGTGGTTCCACGCTCTAACTTGTGCTTCATAATAGTGCGGATATGTGCTATCCTTCACTTTACACCGCATAAGACCAATATTTTTTCTAGTAATACACAGCTCAAAACAATGCAAGGATATTATAAGTCATGTATAAAATAATGGTATGAGCAAATTTTTTTTTGTTGCTTAAAATCGAAGAAGAGGCTCATTCCGTATTTTCAAACCTCACAGTACACAAATTTTGAGTTTGGCGTTGAAGACGACGCTTTAACGGCAGCGAATTTGATTTGACTTTCAACTTAATGTAAGACAAAGCGCACACAAAAAATGATCGACATTCAGTAAGCGCGTTGTTTTGATGAGTGTGAGTTAGTCATTTAAGCCAGTCAGAAACTTGGAGAGTTGTTGGCCAGTTAGAGGTGGGCCAAACACAAACCGAAGTAGCAGAAGCCATTGAAGTTTTGAAAATTGCTATTTCCAGGATCTGGAATTGTTTTTGTGGAGATTGAAAATTCAGGCCGAATATCAGGGCAAAGGCGTGCAACAACACCCATTTGAAGCTAATGGCTCGGATAAATCGAAATATGAAGGTTACTCTTCTTTCAATCTTCACTCTTCAACAATTGGTACAATCTTCAACCGTTGTGCCCGCAGTGAGTAGGCAACAGAGCACGTGAACTGGAGGAGAAATGAATAGGGCAATATTCTCTTTCCCCGTTTTTCTGCCCTTCCTGATAATAGGCGTATTTCCATTTTTAGGGAACATGGCTCTAGAAACAATCCTGCGGTCGTTCTTGAAAGTGTAAGATTTGGTGACGGGGGAGTGATGGTCAATGCTGGCATTTCTATCGAGGGGAGGGGGCACTGATCTCCATATCATTCGAAATGAAACTCTGAACCGTCGCGGATATAGGGATGAGATTCCAAGACTTATTGTAGTCCCTGCAGAAATTGGAGAGGACTTCATGTTCATGGACGATTGCAGGCCACATCGTGCAAACGTGGTTAATGATTTCTTTCTGAAGGAAGGAATCATACGAATGGATTGACCTGCTTGTTCTCTGGCCATGAACCCCATCGATCATGTTTGGGACATTCTAGGCAGACGAATTACTTGACGCCTACCACCCCCACAAACTCTCCAAGAACTGGAAATAACTCTTTTGGAGGAGTGGGACAGAATATCTTATCACCACGTTAATAATCTCATTGACTCGATACGTCAAAGGTGATCAACGTTCCTGGCCGTCCGAGGAAACCTATTTTCTTTTATGGAAAAACCTTTTTTTATTTGTTTTTCTCATAGACACAAATTGTGTTTGTTTGTTTTTTAACTTTTGTACACAAATGCTCAATAAAACGCATTTTTATCTCATATACAACAACGTACAACATCTGTCGATAATATATCAATCATACAAACAATTTTCTAATGGCAAGATCAACCCACAACCTCAATATCCTTTCAATTTTTTGAGCAGTATATTATATAAAATAAATTTTAGTATTAAGATTGTTTCATAAAAGATTTATCTTATTTCCTAAATTTTATAACCGTCGTTAAACAGCCGACCCAAATTTGGGTTTACGATTTCTAAATTTCAACTCCATAGCCTTGTCATTTTGAACCCAATCCAGAAGACAAGAGAACTCCTGGATTAAGTATTGGGTGAAATTTGCCCTTGTGAAGGACTTTTTGATGGAAATAACCCAAATGTGTGTTGCATGGAGAGGAAGATCACGAAAACCTCCTATGGCTAGCCTAACGGCAAGGGGACTCTAACCCATGATTCGTCTACCACTGATGATATTTTGCGGCAGCACTGTGTTCGGTGCAAGCTGGATGCGGAATTCGTATCGACTGAGTTTCAAACCCGGTTCACCTCATTGGAAGGCGAACGCCTTATCCCCTCAGCCATCACGGGAGATGAAAAATTAATTATTTAAATTAAGTTTTTAAGGTTATTTTTTGATGAAGCTGAGTGGGGAAAAATATGACAAATTCGGTGGGACCGACATTGTGAGAACTATTAAAGCATCACGACCTCTTCAGAAATTCTGATGCCGTCCCTGCCAAAAAAGTGACTTTTTCCACAATCGAAGGGACGAGACGTAGGGGATGACCACCTACAAGATGGATAGACGACGTTGAAAAGGACCTCAAGCTATTGGGAGTCAACCGATGACGGGTCGTCGCACCGGACAGGGCCAGATGGAGGAAAATCTGCGAGTCAGCCTTGGCCTGTGAAAGGCTGTTGCGCTTATGAAGAAGAAGAAGAAGCTGAGGGGGATGTTCAAAAGTTTACTTACTGTGAAGATTTGGCCAAAAATACCGCAGAAACTGAGAAAATAGTTATCCGTAGACATTCGAAAATAAATTAAGTTTGTGAGATTAACCGTTTGAGACCAAGGCAGAGAGATTTTATGTCGAGAAAACCCTGAACATTTCGACTTCGTTAACGATTGTTGAAGTCGCTCGCTGATTTTCTGAAGCAAGTACATCACACAGCTCCTTTTAATGTAAATAGTACATTTTACAATAGGTAGAATAATACTATGATAATACGTTTTTCCAAATGCTTTTTTTTTATTTCATTTTTATCACTATCCTGTGAAGTATTCTTTTGTAATTTACGGAAACAATCGTCAATAATATGATCACATGGATTTGTGATGATGCTCATTGATTTTCCTTTTCCATTCATTCGACCTTTTTGGGGATACACCAAATTTTAAAAAAGTTTTACTGTAAATTTAGATTCATTTTTTGCTTGCGTTGCTTCGTCGAACTATTTCGAAACGCGCAATTATTAACAATGAGAAAGAAACACTCACCTCAAGAATACGTCAGACCGCTTTGAAAACTTCAATGAATGTGACGGAGCGATGAGGAAAAAAAGACGCGTTACCTAACAAATACAAGAAGCTCTATATTACTTCGATTGGGATTCATTGATGTAAAATAAACAAAGCTCTATCACGCCGCTTGGGTCTCTTTGTACTCATTTAGAGAATGGCTGTTGAGGATTCTTCGACAGTGTTTTTTCACCACCCCCTGGGACTCAAACGGTTAATGCTGTTTTATAATACTACTATTTTAAGCCGTCATAGCCTGGTTGGTAGGGCACTGGGCCCATGTCCAAGATTTCGTGGGTTCGATCCCCTCCTGTCAAAGACTCCCTGTGTAGTAAATGGTGACTGATGCACGTAAGATCTGTCGAGTCGCAAAGTTCTCCGTGTTCCCACTACGAATCAATACCTCTGGGGGTACTGATGCAGGAGTTTCTTTGTCTTCTGGATTGGGTCAAAATGACAAGTCTACGGAGTTTAACATTAGTAGTCGTAAACCCAAAATTGGCTCGGCTGTTCAACGACGAATATAATATAATATGCTGCTGCTTTATATTACTTTTATACTACTGTTTTATACTTTTATACTACTGTTTTATCCTATTATACTACTGTTTTATACTTTTATGCTACTGTTTTATACTATTATACTACTGTTTTATACTATTATACTACTGTTTTATACTATTATACTTCTCTTTCGACAGAATTCTTGGCGTCAGGATGTAAAAGCGGTGGTCACCTTCAACGTGGCCTCCTGTTGGTAGCGGGATTGTTCTATGCCTTCCTCTGGTGACTGGTCATCCCATCCAAACCTCACACTGTGATAGTCATCCGTTCCTAAGAAGCCGGATGCTGCCCACTTTCACAACATACCCACAATCCTTTGTCTGAAGTGGGAACAACTCTTCATCAATCCTTTGGATTAATTCCATTCTTTTTCCTTCAAACAAATAAACACTGGACTTTCTGGCGGAGAAGAAGATAGGACGGCATCGAAAATGCTGCTCACACAATCTCCCCTCCCCTTACTCTGTTTATGGGAGGGGGGAGATATCTTTATCGAATGCGCTCAAAAAGCAGGCAGCAACTAAAATTGCGATCAAAAGCGTGACTGAAGGTGATTGATTAGTTATGAAAAGGATTTACGAATTACTTTTTTGATAGTTGTTGGAAATTGTTCATTTAGAATCAAGTAGATCGCCTGATTATCTTGAAAACAATTGTGAGCAGCTTCGTGGGAATTGTGTACATAACTTATTATGTATGTTCTTATTACATGATACATTTAATTTATTTGTAATTAAATTCAAGCATAATAAAAGAAAATAATTTTCTGTTAAACACTTTGCATCTAAAAGCACCGTGGGCAGGGTTATCCTGGTCGGTAGGGCGCTGGGCCCATGTCCGAGAGTTCGTGGATTCGAATTCCGCCGGCCGAAAACTCCCCGTGTAGTAAAGTGACTGATGCACGTTAAATCTGTCGAGTCGCAAAAGTCCTCCATGCTCCCATAACAAATCAATACCTCTGGGGGTACTGGATTGGAGATCGATCGTTCTCTGATTCAGGTCAAAATTACGATCTGTGGATGAATGAATGGATGTATGAATGGGTCCACCGTATTAACGGGTGCGACGTATGGTGTGGCAGAAGTCGAATTCTTGGCCATAGATGGCGCCACAGCAACAACTTCTAAAAGCACCTCCAAAATCATTAGAACTCTTTTAACATCTTTAAACTTTAAAATTATCTCCTAAATTTCAACAACTTATTTAACCAAAACAAATAAAAAATCCTCGCTCAAGTGCATTTTTACCGAGAAATGCGAAATTTATTAAAAGGGTAACGTATCAAATTGAGGTGAATAACTTGTTAAGCAACCCCCGAATCGATTTCAGAATAAGTGTCTAGGTTGAAATTACTCTACTTCATATTTTTAAAGCAATAAACACCAACCTAAACGAAAAAAAATTCTACACAATGATACTGTGACCAGATATTTCAGGATCATTTTATAACTTTCAGCGCAAAGATAACCTGAACACTTTTAACCCACATTATGTCTTTTTTAACATCTTTAAACCTTTTTAAAAGCTTTTCACAAGATAGACAGGTAATGCTTACTAATCCAGAAGGTTATACTTCAAAAAATACAAACAATCGGCGCCCCACAAAGTTCATACAATTACCCAGTATCATGGATGACGACAGTTTACCTGCCACATCGGGAAGTCTGGAACGAGCTAAGAGACCAGCTTAAACATCAACACGATGCAGATCTTTCACTGATGATTTTACCTTCGACTTAAGGATTCTGACCACAGCAGCTCCTTAATGATTAATGCCCATCCAAAGGCCTCTCCAAGGAAACAACCATAACCTAGATATAGCTTATAAAAAGTAGCGTGGACAACGGCCCAGCAATTTACTGTAGACAAGATAAAATTTTTGCATTGATGAGTCACTCACCTGGGCAGAATATGTTAATTTCCAAAAAGAAAAATCTGTTACGCAAATTCAGTCCCACCAAAGAATGGCTGGTGATTCTCGGAGCATGCAGACAAAACACACAAAAAAATCCCTCTAAGGTTTTTACGGGAAGGAAGAGGGCTCACGAGACCATTATCTGGTTCCAGAATACAAAGAATTTTTAAAAGACATAGACAGCATACTAAGAAAATTTCATTTCTAATTAATATAATTGTAGCATAGCATACATAACAGATTCTTCTAATTTCAGCACTTTAATCATTGCATATCATCATTCACACCCAAATCGAAATTTTTGATGGTTTTCCATTGATGAACCAACATAATCTTGATGGTAACCATTCACAATTCCGTCATGAACCATTATATTTATGATGGTATCCAACATAAGCAACTATCATCCGAATGTAGGAATTCGAACTGATTTATGACAGTCCAAACGTAAGAATGGCAAGTTGTTTTGATGGTTTGTTCATGTCGAACCATCTGAAATTTCCGTCATGTTGTTTTTTGTTGTAGTTCATTTACGTCGCACTAGAGCTGCACAATGGGTTATTGGCGACGGTGTGGGAAACATTCCTAAGGATGATCCGAAGACATACCATCACAATTTTGATCCTTTGCAGAGGGGATGGCACGTCCGCTTCGGTAGCCCGACGACCTGCACGCACGCGAAGTCGAGCACTTTATGGTAGCACAGTTTAACTAGGACCCATACCTCATACCCTCGGTCCCTACGCAGACTGATCCAAGTGGTCACCCACCCGCATACTGACAGCAGCCAGTGAGGCTCGACTTCGGTGATCTGCTGGGAACCATGTCTTAACGATCAGACCACTGCGGGACATCCGTCATAGTTTCTTAGGAACCAAATGTTTGAGCACTGATGAACAAATTCCCATTAAACTATCATGGAAATGTATGGTTGGTACCATCATGAACCATTACGAATCATCATGATTTGTTGGTTCATGAGAATGAAATCTTTAACGATCATAGTATTAAAATAGCATAGGAATGATGGAAGTTTGTTGGCATATCAAGACCATGAACGCATAATGGAAAATGTTGGATGATGGTGATCATCAAATGATGTTGGACTGTTATGAAACGCATTGAACGCATCAAAATGTTTTGATGGGACCATCAAGAATTTTGATTTGGGTAAAGAATCCATTAGAGTTAACCTCCAGTAGAACAGAAATGCATCCATCAGTTCCGGCACCAATGAAATTACTCCAAAGGATTCGAAGAGAAAACCAAAACTAAACATCCGGCTAATTTCAACTTGATTCATTGAGAGCAAAAATATTAACAAAATTCAGCAACAGTTACGAATACCGAGCCAAATAAATATTTTTATAGGCGGATCGATGATGGATAAAGGCACGGAATGCAATACAGATTTCGAAAAAATAAAGGGTCTCAGACGCCCAGTTCCATTGCAATGAACGAACGAAGGATTTAAAAAAATTAAACTTAGAAAGGAAAAAGCCATCTTTCAGAGAAAGGCCCTAGCAGTCCTAGATGCCATCAAATCCATAATAAATAACAACTCAATCACCTCCACAACCATTTGGTCAGACAGTTATCACAATCTTAGACAGACCCACAATCACAGCCATAAAAAATTACAATGCAAAATAATAGAGGAGAAAAAATCCTTTTCAAAGAATAAACTCTTGAAGCAAAGGACAACACATCTAAGATTCCTGCAAGAATGGAACTCTTTTCACTATAGTTGAGTTAAAAGAAATATACATAAAAAAATAAAGAAAGAAAAAATAAATGAAACATAAATGGCCCAATAGATGTAATTAATCGCACATCCAGATCCAAAAAAGAAAAAACATCCCAACTAAAACCCCCAGAAAAATACAACATGTCTATATCTTTCCACTGTCTAATTTGACTGTGACTCTTCTAGTAAGTCCTAATTTCTTCTATCCATTCCCTTTCTACTTTTCTAATCAAAATTTCTAAAATACACTCTTTTACTAACAGTCTAATGCCTCAATGCCTCTACATTACCCACTTCAAAACCTAAATTTAAATTATATTATTTCCTGACAACTATAATTTCAACCATTTTAAAGTTACGGTTAATTTAAGAACGTTTCAAGTAATATTTTATTTTATTTTATAACTGTCGCTGAACGGCCGACCCAATTTTTGGGTTTATGACCATTAATGTTCAACTCCGTAGTCCTTGTCAATTTGAATCCAATCCAGGAGACAAGGCAACTCCTGGACAAAGCATTGGGAGAAACAGCCTTCATGGTGGACTTTTTGATGGAACTCATCCCCATTTGCGTTACATAGAGAGGAAAGCCACGAAAACCTCCTACGATTAGTCTGACGGCAAAGGGATTCTAACCCATGATCCATCTACCACTGAGATATTTTACGTCAGCACTGTGGTCGGTGCAACCCGGATGCGAAATTATATGTTTATATATATTATATGTCAGGGATGTTTTCCAGACCGTCGCCAATAGCCCATTGTGCAGCTCTAGTGTGACGTAATTAAATACCTAATGCGTAAACTAATAGAAGTTTTTTCTTCTATTAGTTCACACATAATCTTTGTTTGCTTAAACAGTTTATTGACAAAAAAAACTTGTGAAAAAATAATATATTTTGGGATTTACATTTTAAAATATGTTCAGAAAAAACTATAAATCTGAACAAATATAGTATGTTAATATTTTCTGAGTTTTGAAAAATGTGCGCTTCCAGTAACAATGGAGTTTTATTTTAATTTCATAACCGTCGCTCTCTATACTAAATTAATTATAAATTTACCGACGATTTAAAAAAGAAACATCGTAGGTATTTTATAATTAAAAAAAAGAAAACTATATCGAATCAAAGCAATGAAAAATCATGAATAAAGTTTACGCTAGGCTTGCGAAAGTCAAGTCCGTTGTAAGGTTACTAAATTTAAGCAATTATAATCGCTCCATATAAATATATTTTTCATTATAACCAAATTATTTTTTTTAAAAATAATTTTAATTTTTCTCAGCTTCTTGTTAGTAAAAATAATTTAATCTTTAGATTTCACTTTATTAAAATTAGTAGATTAATATAGTATAAAAAAAGTTTATGGTTCATAGTTGAAATTTTTTTTCGCCCAGTATTAAATTGAATAATAATAAATAATTATTAAAGATTATTTTTTGCATGAAATTATCATTCGGTAAACGAGTATCATAAATGGGTGCAATTTTGCACCAGACTTTTCTGCATTACATTGTAGCTCTTAGCTTCGCAATGTATTATTGTTATATGTTAATTTTAAATTACAATATTTTACAAATGTCACCATCCATTTTGCAATGTGTCAAGCTGATTGTATAAACTTATCTTCGAATTAACCTAGTGTATTTTAAGCTTATTACAATCTTTCATTGTGCCTTTAGGCTAATTAAGAATTGTGTTTAGAATTCATTGGACTGAACTTTCTTACTGCAATAAAACTAAAATACTGCTATTTATAATTTTCCTTCACCACTCTGAGCTTATGGCAAACAGTCAGAAATAAAGCAGGTTAACTGAACGATGAATATTATATTTTAAAATAATAAAATGATCTGAGAAATCAATGCAATATGTCTAAGGACATAAGTGCTGTAATAAGCCTTTAATTCCTTAAGCTGATTAGAAAATACTGTAGATTTTTATAATAATAAGCCTGGCTCTTTTCAAAGTGCAATTCAATCGGTCTGTCGTGACTCAGGGGATAGAACGCTCGCTTCGTATAAGATTAACCGGGTTCAAACCTCAGCGATGGCTGATAGATGCTAATTCTGTTCCTGGCTCGCATCGACAACATTGCTGACGTAAAATATCATTAGCGGTAGTCGGAGCATGCGTTTGAATCCCCTTGACATCGGGTAAACCGGGGAAGGTTTTTCATGATTTCTCTCTCCATGTAACGCAAATGCAGTTCGTCCACCAAAAGTCGCCTACAAATACAAATTAAGTCCAATGCTTGATCGATGGGTTGTATCTGGGTTAAAAATTACGACGCTACGGTGTTGAACGTAGGTAGTTGTTCACTCAAAAACGGCTGTTGAACAAATTACTAGTATATGATATTAGTAATTCAGTATTAAATAAAATTAGCATATGAAATTAATGTTTTTGGTTAGAAGATTCAAAAAACCTTTGCAGATGATAAGATCTTTTAGTTTACTTAATTCTAAAGAAAAAAAATATTTCCTCTTTTTTTTAGCACACTTAATTAAAACGCGAACTAGAACTGATTAAGAGCACAACTGAAATATTGAAGCACGAACTAGAAAATAATTAAAACACAGCTCTGTTTGAAATATCTACCACTACTAACGTTAAAAACTTTGCAACTTTTTAATAATCTTCAACATAACCGTTCTAGCAAATAATAAACATCGTACTCGAGAACAAATCCAAACTGAAAAACATCGGTAGCGTAACTAGATCACTTAAAAAATACAACAATAACGAAGGCGCAACTAGATCACCCATCGTTTTGTAATTTATTATCGTTTTCAAATTCCAGAAAAATAAATGATCTAGTTCATCGCTTTTAACACACTTATAATCAAAGAGAGATTTACTAACTTTTTATGTACAATTATGAAAATTAAAAAGAACGAAATGTTGAAGAAAGTAAAACGAAATGTTGATTTTATTCCCTACAAAGGGAGAAAGGGAGAATTCGCTCTATTGATTTCTCAATCGAATGGAAGGAAGTTTTATTTTCGAAGGAAAAAAATTTATGTTTCCTTTATTTGCTATTTGATAAGGAATTTCTATTATATGGTGAATTCGTGTTTGTTTATGCTAATCGAGTTTTTACGACACTTTTAATCGTCTTCCGGGACATCCCCCCCCCTTTTATACGGGACGAGAGCGATTCATTCTATTTTATGCCATAAAACGTCTTTTCATACAAAAGCAGCTTGTTCTATTGCTTTTTAATTTAACGGCTTTTTAAATTGAATTTATTTAGAAATTTTGCATACAGACAAGATGCTTTGAAACAATCGCCTTTTAAATGATAAAAAGCTGTCAGCTATAATAACTTCTATTTTTTAAAGTCAATAAAATGTTACAGGAGCGGGAACGTATATAAAATAAAACATTATCATAATTTGATTGGAGGAATTTCGTCTAGATTTGAAGGAATGGAAGCTCGGAACAAATAAAGTTAGATCCGCGGCATCTCAGGGGATAAAGTATTTGATTCACAATAAGATGTCGCAGGTTCAAATCCCGGCGGTGGCTGGTAGATAAGAATTCTGCTCCCACTGAATGCAAGTGTAGACGTAAAATATACTCAAAAGTATATTAGATCAGAGGTATAGAGGATCATTACCTAGAATCCCCTAGCCGTCGAGTTAACCGTGGGAGAGTTTCGTGGTTTTCTTCTCCATGTAACGCAAATGCTGGTTATATCCATCCATAAAGTCCTCCATGAAGGCTAGCTTGTCCCAATGCTTGATTCAAGAATTCTATTGTCTCCTGGATTGTTTTCAAAATGACAAGACTACGGAATTGGACATTAGTAGTAGTAAACTCAAAAAAATTTTCCGCTGTTTTACGACGGTTGTACGAGGATAAATTAAAATATTACTTGCAACCTCCTAAAATTAACCGTAACTTGAAAATAATTGAGATAATAGTTGTCATATAATTTAAATTGGGGTTTTGAAGGTTTTCGTGATTTTCCTCACTATGTAACACAGATAAGGGTTAGTTCTATCAAAAAACCCACCAAGAAGGTAAACTTCTACCAATACTTGATCCAGGAGTTCACTTGTCTTCTAGATTGGGTTCAGAATTAAAAAAAATAGATAAATATAAGGAACCAGACAGTAACTCATCCTAAGAAATGCCAAAAGATTATTTGGTTGAAAGCCAGGAGGGTCAAGATATAGAGTAAGACCTGGAAGCATCTAAAAGTATCAATTACAAAAAAACTCGAACTGCAGAAAAGAATGATCCAAAATCATCGGGAGGCTCTGAAAGTGCTGTAGAGCAAGGATGAAGAAGAATATCAGAATTTAAGTAACTCTTAACAAGCAATGAATGATCCGTACTAAGAGGATTACCTAGCTCAGAAATTTCATATCGCAATTTATTTTAATACATAAGCGTAGATAATATAGATGATTGAATTCAGCTAGCACGGTTCGTAAAGTATAACAAATTTAAAAACAATTGGAGCTTAAAACCTCAACTATTTGTTCGAAAAATTGATTTTAGAAAAGACAAGATACAAAATGAATAGTAACTGAGTGATGAGTTTTTCACCCTAAGATACTCATCCAAAGCTATAACGGCCAGTATTTGTTGCAGAACCAAAATCTGAATGTTAGTTTCCTGGTTCATATTTAATTTTTGATTCGTTCATTTTTGGAACTTCAGATACTGTTAGATTAGATCTTTCAATGCTTACTTACCTAATGTTTTATGATAATTCTCTAAGTTATTTGATGCACTTTTATGCTCTACGTAATTTTCGAGACATAATTTCAGAACAAAGAAGATCATTTAATTTCAAAGAAACCTTGTAGGAAATACCGGGCAAATGTATACCGAGCAGTGGCAAAAAAATATAATAGTCAAAAATTACCATCAAAAAATATAATGGTTCATGATAGAAGTATTGATGGATACCATCAAAAATATGTTGATCCATCAATCGAAAAATCATCAAAAATATTGACGCGGGTGAGAAAACATCAATGTAAGAAATATTGGTAGTGATATTTAGCGTTAAAACAATACTTTTAGGAATACTGTTCGATCGTATACCTGGCAAAGTACCTTAAAATCATCACTGTAGGGAAGTTTGGAGAAGACTAAACCATCTTTACTCTTATCATGAAAATTCCACTTTTTATCAATTTAAAGCGATTCTTATTAAGAGGCACCAGCTCTTTTAAACTCAATTAAAAATTATAAATATCTCAATTCAATTGTTCAGCGTCTATTAATTTGTTCTGATGGTTTCTACCGTTATTACACACCGGGTTCAAATCCCAGCCATGGCTGTTGGATACTAATTCCGCATCCGGCTTGCACCTACCACATTGCTGACGTTAAATATCCTCAGTGTTAGACGGATCATGGGTTATTGTTGTAGTTCATTTACGTCGCACTAGAGCTGCACAATGGGCTATTGGCGACGGTCTGGAAAACATCCCTGAGGATGATCCGAAGACATGCCATCACAATTTTGATCCTCAGCAGAGGGGATGGCACCCCTGCTTCGGTAGCCCAACGACCTGCACGCGAAGTCGAACACTTTACGGTAGCACAGTTTAACGAGGACCCATACCGCACACCTTCGGTCCCTACGCAGACTGATCCAAGTGGTCACCCACCCGCACACTAACAGCAGCCAGTGATGCTTGACTTCGGTGATCTGTTGGGAACAGTGTCTTAACGATCAGTCCACTGCAGGGCGGATCATGGGTTAGAGTCCCCTTACCGTCAGGCTACCCATGGGTAATTTCCCTCTGCAAACTTACATGTGGGTTAGTTTCATCAAAAAGTCCTCCACGAAGGCAAATTTCTCCCAAAACTTGATCTAGGAGTTTACTTGTCTTCTGAATTGGGTTCAAAATAAGGCTACGGAGTTGAACAGTAGTAGTCGTAAACCCAAATTGGGATCGGATGTTCAACGATTGTTATAAAATAAAAATAACGTTATTGCAACTTTTCTTAAAAAAGAAACAGTGCGTAATTTTCAAAGTCTTGAAATTGAAATACCATTTGGACGAATATGAATATGCATGTTTAAAATTACTATTACCGTTATATTATGGTATTTCTATACAGTATAGTATTCCGTATACCGTATACGGCTATAATATTTCTTTAAATTTCAATACTTTATATTAGCCTGGGAATTCGCTCTTCTATTCTAGCATTTAAACAGTGAGCTTTCATTTTTCTCCAGTTTCGTCTATCTTTATTTTTTAAACCTTTTGTTACTATTCCTTGACAGCTCAACGATGAAACAATGAAATCTATTTTTCAATATTACAGGTGAACGCAATCTGTAATAAAAAACTCCGCCTAACTCGATGAAGCCGTTCAGAAGACGTTAGGGAAAGTTGTAACAAAAGGTCATGACACCCAAGTCAAAATGTTTGATGATTTTCCCTTGATGGTAACCATCAATAATTCCATCATGAAGCATTATATTTTAGGATAGTAACCATCACCCTATTGTAGGAATTCGAACTGAATTATGATGGTCCAACGTAAGAATAGCAACTAGTTTTGATGATTTGTTCATGTTCCATCACAAATTTCACATAGTATTAGAAATCCAATGTTGGAACAACCACCATCCCAATGTAGAAATTTGGACTGATTCATGATAGGCCAATATAAAAAATCGTTGGCATATCAGAAACCATGAACGCATAATGGAAAATGTTGGATGATGATGACCATCAAATGATGTTGGACCATTATGAATCGCACTGAAACCGACATAAACTATCAACATTTGGCTTGATCAATAAAGTTTACCATTGTCGATATTGA
Organism: Parasteatoda tepidariorum; assembly: GCF_043381705.1. Lineage (NCBI taxonomy): Eukaryota > Metazoa > Arthropoda > Arachnida > Araneae > Theridiidae > Parasteatoda > Parasteatoda tepidariorum. The sequence goes on along the minus strand of NC_092208.1, from coordinate 1,071,480 downwards.
GGCGGAACTAAATGACCCCCGAAAGTGATGACTGTTTACAAACCACAAACAAATTGGAAAAAAAAGAATCCAAATCCTGTTCTCATGTTACTGGCTAGCAGAAAGACATTCTGTTTTATATGTTACCGGAAAAGTATGAAACGCCGGCATTGTATAGAATGACTAGGCATTCTATAGAATGCCTGACGTTTTTAGGCAAAGTATGAAATGTGAGAAGTATGACATACTTTTCCTAGGCATTGTATTGAATCCCTAGGCATTCTATAGAGTGCCGGCTGCTATTTAGGCAAAGTATGAAATTAACGTCCGGATGAGGTAAATGATGTGCATGTTACTGTGAATGAGCGAAATCGGTAGTTGTTGACTTTCACCGGTGAATGTTGACAATCACATAGTCGCTTTGGTGAATGTCCGAAATATTTATTACATCCCATTTGATATTAATTTATTCGTGGATTTAATTACATTTATTCGATATTTTAATACTTAATGACTATAGATTAGAACAAACATCAGTGTATCGGTCAAATGTATACCGGGCAATGGCACTTGACCTTAAAAAAACATCGGTGTAGGGTATACCGGGCAGTGGTACTTATCCTTAAAAAAAACATCAGTGTAAGGTATACCGGGAAATGACACTAAACTAGATCTAGTATATATTTCGGACATTTACCGAAGGCCCAGTCATACTAGTATTAGTTAAGTTCCATTGCCCGATATACATTTGCCCGGTATACCTTACACTGATGTTTTTTGTAAGCTCAAGTGCCACTGCCTGGTAAACATTTGCCCGGTATACCCTACACTGATGCTTCTTCTAATCTATCGTCAGTAAGTATTAAAATATCGAATAAATGTAAAATTACCGATTTCGGTCATTCACAGTAACATGCATTTCTCAAAAATAAAAATGTTACTCTGAAAAAATATTGAGAAACATTTATTCAAAATGTGGAAAGAAAATTAAAAATTTATGCAAAACAAAATTTAAGCATTTCTTATTAAGGGAAACAAAATTTTCATATACAAAATATGAAATTAACCTACTTGTTGCAACATGGCAGGCTTGAATGACATTTTGATTTACATTTCATTAAATTTTTCTATGCAAGTTTCATTAAGTTCTTCCATTTCCACGTAGCACAGTAAAAAAATAATTTTTGTTATTACTCAAAAGTCACGAGCCACGCGTTAAAAGTCACGAACCTTGCCAAGTGATAGTTGAAACGAATCGGAGATGTATTTTATACTTTGCCGGTTTCTCATTTGGCAATCTATAGAATGCCTAGGCAATGTGTGAAACATAAATCATTTCATACTTTGCCGGCTAATTTTAGGCATTCTATACAATGCCGGATTTCATACTTTGCCGGTAACATATACATATCGAAAAGAGATCAATCTTATTTTCGTTTTCACAAATAAAGCGCCCCAAACAACGGTGCAAAACCTCTATCGCAATTTCTAATTGATTAGGGCTGAATATAAGGTAGGCAGGTACTTTTTACCTCGTACTACAGCTGCACAATGGACTATCTGTCTGTGAAACATCCCACAGGATGATCCGAATACATGCCATCACAATTTTGAAAAAGGGTTGGCTCGCCTGCTTTCGTAGCCCGACGACCTGCTTGCGAAATCAAGCACTTCACGGTTGAACAGTTTAATGAGAACCGAAACCGGACACCCTCGGTTCCTACACAGACTGATCAAAGGGGTTATCTGCTTACTGACCACTGATGCTTGACTTCAGTGTTCTATTGGGAACCGTATCTTTAAGATAAGTCTAATGCAGGACTGCTAAATATTAAGTTACGAATCAGTCACATACAAATATTTTCTTATTTGGATCGTTTGGATAATTCTTAAACATTTACTTATTTGGATCCTTGACTATCACAATACGGGGATATTTGCAATGAATAAGTCAGAAGAGTGGTCAAAACAGTTTACCTAATATCAAGTATTATCCAAGCTATTTGAAAACCACACATTTATGAGCTTTCCGATTCGAAAAAACAATTTCTGATAGTTTTTATGAATAAAAATATTTGTCAAAATATTTTTGTCAAAATTTTACAATTTGACAAATGTATTTAAAATGACAAATGTATTAAAATGTATGTATTTAAATTTGACAAATGTATTAAAATGTAATTTGTCAAAATTACATTTTGACAAATGTATTTAAAAAAAATACATTTGTCAAAATTTTAGGGGCCGGGATAATCTAGTAGGCAGGGCGCTGGACTCACGCTCGTGAGAACGGGAGTCCGAATCCAGCCGGCTGAATACTCCCCGTGTAGTAGTATCCTTGTGGGGTCGCAAAGCCCTCCATGTTCCCATAACAAATTATACCTCTGGGGGTACTGAATTAGAGATGGGTCGTTTTCTGGTTCAGGTCAAAATTACGATCTGTGGATGAATGAATGGATGTATGAATGGGTCTGCCCTATAAACTGGTGTGATGTATAGGTGTGGCAGAAGTCGAATGTTTGGCCATAGATGATGCCACTGGAAACCAAGAACAGGAGCACCGCTTGCCTTAATGGCCTGAGCGGAGTCAGTAAGGGCATTTCAAAGAATTCCTATTTTTTCATTTTAATTTAAAAATGCGAGGTTATCATTTCAGCTTATTGATGCAAAATACATTTTACTACAAAATTATGCAAAAGCACTAGGTAATCACAATATTTTAAATCCAAACACCAAATCAAAATTTAAAGCAATGAGTACACAATTTAAAAGCGAAACATTTAATTATATTGAATTCAAAATTCGGAAAATTACTCCTATACAAAACTATAATCTAAAGCGAACTTGCGTTAAAAATATAATATAAATTGCTAAAAAAATACGAAATTTTAACAATCATTCCAAAATAATACTAACTAAGCAAATACTAAAAAATTGCCATAATTATTTTTTCATGTTCAAATCCTAAAATCTGCAGAAGTACAATTAAACTATTTTGAAACAATAATAGTCAGTTTAATTAACTTATTTGGAGCAAAATTAAACAAAACATTAACAATCTAGTTGTCTAGCTGAAATATACATAACATATTTCCTATCATTTAAAAGAATCCTTTTTTTTTTAATAAAAAAAAATCATTCATATAAATCTGTAATCTTTTTATACCACAACCTTGAATTAAGTGCAGAATAAATCCATATTCAGAGATCCCCTCTACTTCTGCCTAAACATGTTTTCTTTTGTAACCGTCGTTGAACACAATTTTTGGGTTTACAACTACTCTTGTTCAGCTTCGTAGCCTTGTCATTTTGAACCCAATCCAGAAGACAAGGGAACTCCTGGATCAAATATTGGGACAAATTTTGCCTTCGTGGAGGACTTTTTGATGGAACTAACCCGCATTTGAGTGACATCGAGAAGAAGACCACGAGAACCCCCGACGGTTAGCCTGACGGCAAGGGGACTCTAACCCATGATCCGTCAACCACTGAGGATATTTCATGTCAGCACTGTGCTCGGTGCAAACCGAATGCGGAATTCGTATCGACTGGGATTCGAACCCGGTTTGCCTCAGTGGAAGGCGAACGCTCTATCCCCTGAGCCAATGCGGCTCTGCCTAACATATTAGCATTAAATTCGAAAACCGTTACATGGTTGCTAATGTTTTGATTTCATTAAAATTCCCGCCAATTTATTATTTTTCCCGCCTTCTTTTCCGCCAACACATTTGTATGTGTAAGGCTAAGAAAAAGATCCTTTGGCGTAAAATTTAATAAACTAATAGCCAATACATGAATTCCTTAACTTTAAAACTATTTCAACATACGCATTACACTTTGATTTCTTGATGGAAGATGGTCTTGGGCCTGCACCCACACCATCCCTGCCGTTTTCTAAATTTGCATGAATCATTTTTTTTATACTTTGGGGCACCCTATAATTACACATAAATTTCAAAAATAAAGCACTTTGTTTACTATAATCTGATTCCTTATTAAGCAATTTATGATTTTTGTTAAACAATTGCTTTGCCTACATCGGACTTGAATAATATATGGGCTTATACACCTAACAACAACCTCTTCAACTAATGGAATCGAAACTAAATCGAACTCATTAACATTTTCAACTTGGGGCATGCGCTAATTAAACCTCTTCCACAAAATATAAATTTCATCTATCAATCAAAAAAACCTTTTTCGTGATACTAGTATTATATTCTAAACCAGTAATACTCACATCACGAATACCCTAGGAATTAAATTACATTATTTTTTTACTTGTCAGCTGATACCAAAGTTTAAAATACACAATTTAAAAGCAAACATTACAGATAAGTACAATTAAGCTATTTTAAGACAGTATTAGTCAGTTTTATTACATTAAATATTAAATGGAACAAAATTAAACAAAGAATTAACAGTCTAGTATTAACCAGTTGGGCAAGACGGGACATCGCTTTTTTTTCCATGCGCATCACGATAGCGACATCTAAAGTGCATTTTCGGGAAAAAAAATATTGTTTTTCTCAATATGCACAAGTTTTTTCGTCAGTTCACAAGGTGTTGCCGAAGTGCAAGCATTGTTTTGTTTTTCTTATGCCGTGGTAAAATATTTTTCCTGATTTGTATGCTTATATTATTTGTTTAATAAATTGCAACAAATTTTTCAAATTTGTGGCCATGTAGTGTTATAACTGTACAAACATAATGAGTTGTGCAAATTAAAATTTATTTATTTAAACAAATTTGCGCATATCTTTTTTAAAAAATGTACTATCCGGGCAAGATGGGATGGCCAAAGTAGACTAAAAGTGTAATATAAAAATTAAACTCTCCGGATTTGGCTAAAAGCATAAGAAATAAGGTAATATTATCAAAAAGAAATATGAACTATCAAATATTACTTAACAAATTATTTAAAAAAAATTTATAAAAATAATTTATAATTAATTAATTGACAGACAATATTCAGATTGCTTAGAATGGTCTCATGAAGCATGCAGTGCTTATTCCGGTTTTGGTCTTATGCAGTAACTGTGATGTTTAGGAGCGTTTTTTTTCGTCGATTATTCTCTTATTCTGAGATTAATTTCAGTGATTTTTTGAAATATAATTATGTGTCCCATCTTGCCCGGGTAGTCTGGGCAAAGATGGGACAATCCTCTATTTTTGTTTATGTTAAGTTATTATTATTGAACTTTATTATTTATTTATTTTCTGTATGAGATATGTAAGAGCAATGTTCCCACTATATGTTTAGAATACAAAAGATAAAAAATTGCTCTAGTTTACTATTTTTTGAACAAAGTTTCCTTAAACGGTCCATCTTTCCCGCTCTTCCCCTAATACTTATAACAGTAGTAATTAACGTATAATACAGTAATTATTAAATCAATAATATACTTATAACACAATTAC
>NC_092208.1:1059246-1065426 GCF_043381705.1 Parasteatoda tepidariorum | reverse complement strand
AATCATTTGACCTCCCAAGCACCCCCATTCTCCTGGTTGCACGCCTGCCTTACGAGCACTCGGATTCAACTAGTACATATTAAGGTCCCTTTGAGCACATATATATATATATATATATATATTGTTTCATAAACATTTTCAATTCGGTATAACAAACCGATTTGCCGAAAACATCTTTATTGGGAGTCCCGTTAGTAAAAGGAGAGTTTTATTAGAATGCATCTATAAAGAGACGTATAATATTATTTAAATTTATAAATGTTCATATTTGGTTTTATAGCATTAGTTAATAAAAATTTCTTTTATTAATTATTTAAAAAAGAAACTTTAGCTACATTCAATATACGAAGCCGATCAGACATCTTTATAGGGGATTTCGTTAGAGCAGTGTTTCCCAAAGTGCGGTACGCGTTCCTCCAGGGGTACGAGAACAGTTTAGCGGGGGTACGCGTTTTTATGCGAAATATCTTGCAACAAACGAAAGTTTAACAGAATTTTATTTAAAAACAAAGCTAGCCATGAAAATGTAGGATTACGTATTTTTCTAATGGTTATTTTTTTTTGCAGAGTTAGCAGTTAATAATTAGTAATATCAACAGCCAGTTGTGATTTTTAACTCTGTGCAATTTTTTTATAGTAAAAGATTGTTAAAAATTCTATTTATTTTGATTATATTTATAAAATATAATTTTTATCCTTCTTGAAAAATAAACATGAGGAGCGCACTTTAACATCATTCATGTTGCAAATGCGAAATATGTATCCAGTTTCAACAGAAAAAGTTGTGAAATATATTTTGCCTTTTCCAACTTCATATTTATGTGAAGACGCTTCTTCAGCATTCGTGGACAATAATTTGAAGGAAAAAAAAAGAAATAGATTATTGGACTTGGAATCGCATCTCAGACTAAAATTGACCACAAGAAAACCGAATTATGATCTGTTATCACAACAAAAACAATATCACCCTTCTCACTGATGCAAATAAACTTATTAGCAAAACTTAGTACCAAAAAATAAAAATAAACATATTTTTAAAAAAATACATTCATTTTTTTATTAGCGGTACGCAGCGTTATGAAAAATTAAAAGGGGTACACAAAAGTCATAAGTTTGGGAAACACTGCTTTAGATAAAGGTGAGTTTAACTAATGAATGAATTCACAAAGTGAGGTGCAATATTAAAATTAAATAGGGTAAAATAAGATACACGTTCAAGGTGTATTGCTGTGTGAATGATAAAATAAGAGCTATTGTGATGTTTTCAAACAATATGTAAACTATTTTCAACAGACGTGTGAAACAATTAGATATTGAATTGGAAAGAAGATACTTGTTTGTCAGTATATTTTCAGACATTCATACCCAATCACAAAAATAAATAAAATACTGAAAGTACTGATAAAAAATACTAAACTAAACTAAACTCAGTGGCGCGACAGCCCGTAGAGGGCCCAAGGCCTACTGTGCCGATCTCAGTTTTCTTGACCTTGGGCAGGAGCAGATGATCCGGTCAGGAGGTCAGTCGAGCGCGGAACCCCCAGTGCTTAGTTACCAAGCATGCTTGGTACTCATTTATCGACCCACTGAAGGGATGAAAAGCTGAGTCAACCTTTCACGGCCCGAGGATCGTACCCAGGACCTATGGCACGGGAGTCGCAGCGCTACCACTCAGCCACCGGGTGTCACTGATTAAAAAAACTAAAAAGAAAAATACTTGCCTATATCTCATATAAATAGAGCAATAAAAATATTCTATTAAAAAGCTATATATTCTATAATTTCTACACTTTAGAGATAAAATATAAAACCAAGATTTAAAAAGAGAAAAGCCAAATAAAGTAAATTATTGAAATCACTTATTTCTGAACCAAGGATGTGCACATTAGTTGGTTAGTCAGTAGAAAAATTGATTTCTACGCCTTGAAAAAATTCATGAGGGTGAAAATTTAAAAAATATATTCACTCATAACACTTCCACTTCTCAAACTACTCATATGAATGGTACTAAATTCTAGAATTTCTATATATTGATTCTGGAATGGTGCTGTATGTAGAATTTATTCTATTTAATTTTAATTCTAGAATTAAAACTAAAATGTGTACAATTTAGTTTTAAATGAATATTCAATACATTGAATTACAATGAATTCAGCTCAATTTCTGTTCTTTTGTTAACTGGTAATAGATTATTACATTAAATAATTCAGTTAAATTAGAAGAAATTTGCACATTCTACAGTTAACTTGAATAGAACTAAATTGAAGTGTTTATTTATATTAAAAATAAGTACTTCATAGCATTTTTTCACGTTTTTGCACGATGCATATCAGTCTTAGAATTTAATGGATCGATTTGATTTATTACGAAAGATTATTCATGTAGTCATGTAGACTATTCATGTAGTTCATGGTGTCAGTCTTCGTTCTTAATAAGGAGAATTAATAGAACACTTCGAATTCAATCAAGGTTTCAAAGCTCATTAGAATTGTAGAAAAAAAAATAACTATTTTATTGAATGAATGTTTGTTTGAATGTTTGGAATGAATGTTTGAATGAGTGGTTGTTGACTTCCACAGATAAATGTTAACAATCACATAATCACCTATATCACTTACAAAGTCACGAAATATATACTAGGTCTAGCAAAGTGCAATTGCCCGGTATTTCCTACACTGATATTTTTGTTAATGTTAATGGCCACTGCCCGATATTCATTCATTCAGTACACCAAACACTGATGTTTCTTTTAATCTGTCCTCAGCAGATATTAAAATATCGAATAAATATAATAATATCAAATCAGATGTAACAAATATTTCGGGCATTCACCGAAATAACTATGAGATTGCTGACATTCACCGGCGAAAGTCGACCTTCACTTGATTTCGCTCGTTCACGGTAACATATGCATTTAGCTGATAACAAACAAAATTATTGTGTTGAATATCTAATTTGCGTAATAAAAATGTATAATTAACTTTTTACTTACTCCCACAAATCTTACTGATTTTCTTACTGTTGTGCATCAACGTTATCCTTATCGAAATCTCTCTGAGACTTTTAGCGGCTTGAAATCATCAGTTTTAAGTAATTGAATAACTAGTTATAAGTAAAAATCAAAAACTCACTTTTTTTAAGATGAAAAAGAAAAATAACTATTCACAGGTATGATTTATAGATCCCAGTGTCGGCTAATAACATAAATATTTACATTTTGTAAAAACACCATAAAAAAACAACTATCTACGTCACAGTGACAAATCGTAGTCATCAAGTGCCGTGAATAGTTTATTTATTTTTACTACGCGATTAAAGCGTGGAGGTAGCGGGTTCGAATCCAGCCTTTACCCCAGATATTTCTTCGTGCTGTCCATCTCTGTATTGTGCTCTCTGTCCCATTGGACAAAGGTTTATAAGTTCGTTAAAGGTTTGTAATGTTGTTTGTGAAGCCAATAAACCAATAAACCTATGCAATAACTATGCACGCTTGTGTGTTCATTACTAAGTACGGAAATAGAGCCGTGATGGCTTAGGGTAGTGTTTCCACAAGTGTGGTACGCGTACCCCCAGGGGTACGAGAACAGTTTAGCGAGGGTACGCGTTCTAATGCGAAAAATCTTGCAACAAACGAAAATTTCAAAAAGTTTATTTAAAAACAAAGTTAGCCATGAAAATTTACGATTACGTATTTTTCTATTGGCTATTTTTTGCTGAGTTAACAGTTAATAATGAGTGGTGTCAACAGCCAGTTGTGATTTTTAATTTTTGTGAAATTTTTTATAGTAAAATATACTTTCATTTTTTTATTAGTGGTACGTAGCGTTACGAAAAATGTAGAAAGGGTACACAAAAGTCATAAGTTTGGGAAACACTGGCTCAGGGAATAGAGCGTTNACAGCCAGTTGTGATTTTTAATTTTTGTGCAATTTTTTATAGTAAAAAATACTTTCATTTTTTTATTAGTGGTAAGTAGCGTTACGAAAAATGTAGAAAGGGTACACAAAAGTCATAAGTTTGGGAAACACTGGTTCAGGGGATAGAGCGTTTGCCTGTCAATGCAGTGAACCGGGTTACAATCCCAGCGACAGCTGGTCGATACGAATTCCGCATCCGTCTTGCACTGACAATGGTGCTGACGTGAAATATCCTCAGTGGTAGACGGATCATGGGTTACAGTCTCCTAGCCGTCAGGTTAACCGTGGGTGGTTTTCGTGGTCTTTTCCACGCAACGCACATGCGGGTTAGTTCTATCAAAAAAGTCCTCCACGAAAGCAAATCTCTCCCAGTACTTGATCCAGGTGTTTCCTTACCTTCGGTTCAAAGTTACGGAGTTGAACATTAGTGGTCGTAAACACTAAATTGAGTCGGCTAAATTGAGCGACGGTCATAAAATAAAATTTAAAAAAAGTACGGCTATAAGATCTTGTTAAGTTCAAGAACAAATAGCCAAACTGGAGGAGGTCTAAGAAACGATACTTTCAGGGTTACGGATGAATTCGAACTCTCTTACAGAGCGTTTGGCGCAATGGCGAGAGCCTCTCAGTCAGGGTTTGTCCTTTTATTTGCATATATAAATGCTAGTCTTTGAGCTCAACCGCTATCAAATAAAAGAAAAGACAACACAAATAAGAGAAGAACTGTACTAAGTTACATGGTGGGATTTGAACCCGACTACTAATGTTCAATTCCGTAGTCTTGTAGTTTTTAACCCAATCCAGAAGACAAGAGAACTCCTGGATCATTTGCCTTCGTGGAGGAGTTTTTGATGGAGCTTACTTGCATTTTCGTAACGTGTTGAGGTAAAACCACAAAAACCGCCCACAGTTAGCTTGACGGCAAGGGGACTCCAACCCATGATCCGTCTACCACTAGGTTTATTTCAGGTCAGCACTGTGGTCGGTGCAAGCCGGATGCGGTATTCGTATCTACCAGCGGTCGTTGGGATTCGCACCCGTTCCACCTCTTTAGAATGCTCTATCCCCTGAGCCATCACGCAATACAGTTTCTAATAATCGGACACAAACTAATTGTGTCCAAAACCCTTCGTAAATGAAACGAAAAAACTTCATTCTGCAATGAAGGGAGATTTTTGGTAGATTATTCGTACAATTTTAAATATATTTAGATGCGTCTTCCGTTTGTAAAATTCTTTCTTTTTTCTTGAAATGAGCCTTCTTTATCTCCATCCATTTTATGCAATATTTTTTTTATGTATATAAAACTGCAAAAGTCATAATTATTTTTAATTTAATTTTTAAGGGGATCCCCCGGCCGAGCGATACCACTGATGTTCAAAGCACTCAGAAGCGTGGAGGTAGTGGGGTTCGAATCCCGTCATCACTCTGGACGTTTCCCTCTTATGCAACACTCTAATTTTTACAATCCGCTTTTCAATTACTCAAGTCCCGCAGTGGATTGATCGTTAAGACACGGTTCCCAGCAGATCACCAAAGTCAAGCATCACTGGCTGCGGTCAGTGTGCGGGTGGGTGACCACTTATATCAGTCTGTGTAGGGACCGAGGGTTTGCGGTTTGGGTACTCGTGTACCGTAAAGTACTTGACTTCGTGAGCAGGTCGTCGGGAAGCGGGGGTGCCATCCCCTCTGAAGAGGATCAAAATTGCGATGGCGTGTCTTCGGATTATCCTCGGGGATGTTTCCCAGACCGTCGCCAATAGCCCATTGTGCAGCTATTGTGCAGCATCGTCTTCCCACTAGTAAATGAACTGCAACAACAATCAATGACTCAAGGACATTTTTAAAACGAGGACACATGCCTGAATATGTAGTGATTAGGACTGGGCGATATAAAAAATTTTATATTGTGATGCATCGTCAGTTTTGCATCGCGATATAGTATTTTTGAAATTCATTAACTTTTAAGGCGCAGAAAGTCGGATTTCTATCAAAACTTCATACTCAGATTGATTTAAATCAATTTATGAATTTGATGTATATGTTTTGCTTAAGAAAGATATTAATGTTATATTTTCTAAAAATGATCGCGCAAATAACGAAAGATTTCTTAGTTTAAAAATAAATAATAAAAAAATAAATAAAATTGAAATTTATCAATATATTTACCTAACAATATAGAAAGAAAATTTAAAAAATAAGTTCGTTAAAAATTATTTGTATGCTTAAAACAAAGTGCTAAATAAATTAAACAAAAAAAAAA
>NC_092208.1:1051895-1058603 GCF_043381705.1 Parasteatoda tepidariorum | reverse complement strand
ACAAGAAAAAAGTAAGGTTTAATTTCTTAAAAATAAAAACAAAAGAATTATGATATTCGATAATATATTCAACTGACAATATTGAAGAAAAATTAAAAAAACACGAATATATTCTTTAATAAAACGAAGTGCTAAATGATTTTAAAGAAATAAGTCGCAATCGCAAACATTACTAATTTTCTTGAATTAACAAAGTTGATTGACTTATGTCCAAATCCAAAAGAGGAAAAATAAGTTTTGTTATAATTTTATTTATAAAAATGAAAGCAACTAAAGACTTATAAATTTAAAACCAGTAATAAAAAACCATTAAATTATTATTTTATCAAAAAAGTTTTTAATAAATTAAAATAAAGTAAAAAATAGTCTAACAAATTTAATTACTTTTTAATTTAATTCTTTATGGGCACCTTAAATTTGATTTCCGCTTGTAATAAATTCAATAATGTCAAATAATACTTAAACTTATAATATCAAAATTAATTTTCACAATTAAAAATAAAAAAGAAAGTTTTGTTTAAGAAAAAAAGGCGATCATAAAGTCAGTCCCACTGAAAATAATCTACAAGAAACGATATCAAATCGGGGCAAAGAAGAAAAAAAAAAATAAGAGGTGCGGAAACGAACATGCGAGATCACGATATATGTTCGCAAAACTGATTCTGATTCTACCGCTCATCAATCAAGGCCGTTTCAATATAACGATACGTACATCGTCTTCCACATCGCGAATTGGCATCGGAACGTAAGAGAAGATCCTTGCGTGTCTTGTATTGCTATATCGTATATCGCTATATCGTTCGACTTCTTTACTCGACGGCTTAAATCAGATTTCTGATGCATCTCAGGGTTTGNTATCGCCTTGCGATACAGGCGTTAAATCGATATGTCGCGATATATTGATTTATAGCCCAATCCTAGTAGTGATAGTATCAGTTTATTGACGTCGTCACTAGAGCTGCTGAATAAGATAAAATAATAATTGACAATCTGGAAAACATCCATGAGGATGATTCCATGCCATCACAATTTTGATAAAAATACATTAGTGTCTTTAATGGAGTTTTGTTATAGTTTATTCAAAATCATTTCGTTATTATTCTGAAAATAGAATAATGCTGAAACTTAATTTTTACGTAAAAAAATTAAAAATAGTAGAAATAAAAAAAAATACGATAGTAAAAATTTTAATATTTTCCGATTCATTTTGGTAAAAAGAAAATTTGCGATCGAAACGCGAGATTTCTTTAAAAAGAAGAAAACAAAGAAGACAGAGGGAGATGGGGGTAGTTTGAAAATATCTTCGAATAAGAAAGTATTATAGCCTACGCCCTAGGTTTATTTTTTTTTTCAGCATTGAAAGAAATGTAGGGAATCCTAAAAAGAAAGAAAAAGATTGATTTGGTTTAATGTCGTTTAATCAGCAGAGTGCGTTTGCAGATCCCAATTACTGAAAGTCTGCCTACATTATGATAACGACACCCCCTCATTTACCCCCTCCATTCATGAAATAAAATTTTTCTCCATTTTGTCTCTTGCCAGCTTGGTTTGAGATACGAAGGAACAGAAATCGAACAAATCAACAGCAAGTGTAAAATGAAAGTTTTCATCCTAGCTAAAAAAAATATAGTTGCGTACGCAGAAAGCATGTAACCTTTACGTCAACCTTGCGTCGGAATTTTCTTTTTATTGTCAGGGAAATATTCGTACTAAAAGCCAATTTTCAATAAAGCAATTTCAAACCTTTCATCCTAAAAAGATTAAAAATTATTTTTTAAACCTTTTTTCAATAAAGCAATTTTAAACTTTCATCCTAAAAGGATTAAAAATTATTTTTTAAAGCTTTTTTTTCAAAATAGCAATTTCAAACTTTTCGTCCTAAAAGGATTAGAAATTATTTTTTAAACATTTTTTTTCTTCAATAAAGCAATTCCAAACCTTTCATCCTAAAAGGATTAAAAATTATTTTTTAAAGCTTTTTTTTCAAAATAGCAATTTCAAACTTTTCATCCTGAAAGGAATAAAAATTATTTTTTAAACCTTTTTTCAATAAAGCAATTTCAAACCTTTCATCCTAAAAGGATTAAAAATTATTTTTTAAACCTTTTTTTAAAAAAAACATCGTCACTTAGGTCCATAATGACGTTTTAGCTGACGTCTCACTCCTATAGCTCTCACGACAAACGCTCAAAACCCGGTGAACTTAATACAGCTCTCCCGGTCTTTCACAAATAGGGTATCTAGCGGTATCCGTTCATTGCCTTCTATCCTTGATAAAATTCTAGAGGGGGAGTATTGTGGCGTATCTACCACTACTGTTATTAAACATCAATTCCTTAGTATATAAGACACGTTCATTCGATTCAATCTTGGCGTTCATTTTGATAGCTGACTGTTGACATCGTTGATGAAAACAACTACGTTTCTGTACGCTTAAATTCTCATAATGTCTAATGCAATCAATTATCATAATGTCTAATACAATCAAGCAATCAACGAATGAGTTGATTGAATCAAGCATCTACAATTAATATAGCTAGATAGATGATAGATATAAACGATCAATAAAATTTTGTAAAATTTTCATCAACCTTTGTAAATTGATTTAAAAAAATGCCGTATAAAATGTCAGCATATTGTTGCATAATTAATTTAAAATATTATTTTCAGCCAAGATTATTTTGCATCCATTTTTGTGAGTGGTTTATATATTTAGACGCTGCAAATAGTATGCCAATTTGATTAATTTCTTTCTTCTGTTTTTCAGATAAAAATTGAGTAAAAAGAAAAAGGATCCGTTCAGATAATGAGAATATTCATCTCTGTATATATATATATTCGAATTCGAAAAGAATGCCGACTTAAAATCTCATTAAAATAAGAATTTTTGGAGAATCCTACCTCAATTTCAATTACGATTTTCCGTTTCCCCCCCAAAAATCAAAACTCAAAGAGAAAGACAGTAACAAAAGTGTCTTTTCTCTAATGACGGAATCTTTGCTTTTTCTCAAAAACGGGATAAAGAAGGAAAAAAAAGGAATTGTGGGTAGGGGGGAGGTAGGGAAGAATATCTCGGGGTCGCGATAAAGGCAAACTCCTCTCTGTTTTTCGCTGTTTATTTATTTATTTGCCCATTCCTATCCTGAAACTAATCTTCAATCCCCATTTTTTATAGTACTTCAAGATGCATCGTGTTGCCAACATCATTCAATAAAAGTATAAAAATTCCTGCTTTTAAGAAGAATTTTTATTTCACTTTATTGATCATACCTGATTATTCATGCTAGAAATGGGTCGTAACAGCAATATGAGTTACAGGGAGTACGACTCAAAATATCTGTTACAAAATAACATGCGTTGGAATATAAACAAATAGTCAATACAAATAATCTTTTCTATCGAAGTACGAAATGTATAAAGCTATTACAGATTCTGGAATCTTTTGCATAGTTTGGGCATACGTACCAATAGAATGCTATTAAACATTATACTGTTATCATAAATATCTGTTAAAATCATAAATATCTGTTAAAATCATAAATATCTGCTAAAATCATAAATATCTGTTAAAATATCTGTTAAAAAAACGAATAATCTTTTCTATCAAAGTACGAAATGTGTAAAGCTACTACAGATACTAGAATATTTTATATAACTTGGGTATACATACCAATATAATGATATTAACCCCTTTCAGTGTCGCCCGAATCCATACAAAATTAAATTCTATAAACAAGTTGAAGGTTTGGTTACTTTCATTTTTTTTTTGTAGGTAGGTAAGCAGGTACTACTTTGTTTACGTCACACTAGAGCTGCACAATGGGGTATTGGCGACCGTCTGGGAAACACCACTGAAGATGATCCGAAGACATGGCATCGCAATTTTGATCCTCCGCAGAGGGGATGGCTCCCCTGTTTTAGTAACCAGACGACCTACACACGAAGTCGAGCACTTTACGGTAGAACAGATACCGCGCACGCTCGGTTTCTACGCAGGCTGATCAAGGTGGTCACTCACCCGCTTACTGACAACAGCCAGTGATGCTTGACTCCGGTGTTCTACTGGGAACCGTGTCTTTAAAATCAGTCCACTGCGAGATCCATTTTTTGTAACATTTTCATGCATTATTTCGAAAAAGTCTTTAAATTGTTCAAATTCCCATGTTTGCAAAAAAATGTGTTAACGATACTATACTATACTAAACTAACGATACTATACTATACTAAATACTATATTATACTAAATACTATATTATACTAAATACTATACTGTACTGTACTAAATACTATATTATACTAAATACTATACTGTACTGTACTAAATACTATACTATACTAAATACTATACTATACTAAATACTATACTATACTAAATACTATACTGTACTATACTATACTATACTATACTATACTATACTATACTATATTATACTACACTATACTAAATACTATACTATACTAAGTACTATACTGTACTAAATACTATACTATATTATATTAAATACTATACTATACTATACTAAATATCATATATTAGTACAATACCATATATAAAGTGTTTCTTATATATTAGTACTTGTTTTTAGATGTTCTTGTAATTAAACACCATGATAATTTTTTCCCTTAGTTCATTTTGCCGTTTCTCTTTATCCCCATATTTTCCCCGTATCACAGAAATTCTGATTCTTTTTATCGCCTGATTTCCATTATAAACTTACGAAACAATTCCGAAATTGCATAAGTTTAAAATGATGCACAAGGGGGAACCATCTACAAATTGTTGATAGTGATTGGAAGTATCTTATCTATTTCAACCCGATATGATGTTTCAGAATTTTAATGGCTCTTGAAAAATATTATACAAAGCAAAAATAAAATTAAAAAATGTTAAGAAGTTTATAATAGAGAAAAGGGGATCATATTCTTATTTACCATTTTTAGAAGATGAAATCGAATTTCAAACTATTTCAAAAAAGATTTTCCCTTTATTCAGTTAATTTGAAATGGTTATTATCGAAATTACATTAATTAATTTTTCATTTTTAATTAATAATTAATTTTTAAATTATTAATTTGTTTATGACTAAAGAGTTTTTATCAAATGGATTATTTTAAATACATACGTTTATTTATACTCAAAGTTATACTTTTAAAAATATCTTTATTTATTTACTATTTTTAGAAGATGAAATTCACATTTTTCATAGAAATTTAAAGTTGTTTAAAAAATTTCAATTTTTCTTTTGTACTTTATTTAAAATAGTTTCTATTTTTATGTTTTTACACCGAAAACTAGCGAATCTCTTTCGAAAGTGTTAAGCCTAAATTCCAATTACTAAGTTCTCAACATTTGTTCTCAGTTAGACGTGCTTATATTAACTATTTTTCAAAATGTTCATGTTAATTATTTTAAAAATCCTTAAGGATTTTTGAAATTCATATAAACTAACTTTCCGCTCTGAGAGTAATAAAAAAATTAAAAAAAAAAAAAAAAGACAGAAAAAAGAAGAAGAAAAAAATCCCTTAAGCGTTTTAGAACTAATTTCCACAGCTTTCGTTAAGGAAATTTGCAAGAATTTTCCTTTAGTTTCTTTAAAAGAAAAAAATTTAACAGTCTTTTCACTTTTTCTTTAATATAAGCAGCGGAACTTTTTATTTCTAAACGCTTCATGATTTTTCGCTTTTTTTAAAAATAAAAAAAAATTAGTGCTAATTTTTTTTTTTCAATTCAATCTGTGATGCCACTTTTAAATTTTTAGATTTTGGAGAAAATGTACATTTTAATGGCATCAGAGTGAAGTAGGACCATGTTGTATTCCAAACTTCATGTTTTTGTAAAGAAAAAAAAATATAGCAATACTCTGGATTACAAAATCTAATGTTGGTAAAAAACTTTATCTCATGCCGAAATGAAGAGTATTTCAAAAAATGAGGAATTTTGCTTCATTTTATTAAAGATTTTTAAAATTATAGCAAGAAAACGTAAGACAAAAAGATTATTTTTTTTATAAAAAGGTCGATATTTCTATGAATAGTTAAGGTAGGCTTAATTTGGCTCAAGCTATCTTACGAAATTGTGTGTCATTATTGCATATACAATAACCAAAAACATTTTTTACAAGTTTCAAATTGTTTGCTACATTTTTTGGCTTAGGCTGTTCAAAGACACTATTTTCCATTCATAATTTACCAGTTCTCCCTTCAAATCTTCATTGATGAGTATGAGAGATCGCACTTCTAAAGTTATAAAATTATTCCTTCAGTATTTCTTGACAACTGGGGAAAGAGGTAATTTGTATGGAAGTGTTTCCATATTTTGTCCACCCCCTGTGTAAACACATGCGTTCGTGGCCAAATTATTATACGCACTCTAAGATTCTATGTAAAATATTAATTATCAGGTGATGCTCCATACAGCTTTATTGTTTTTATGTGACTGTTTGCATTTGTTTACGTTCCTGATATCAATGGGTTAGCATTGTAATGCAATACGTAAAAAATAAATACAAATAGGAAGCATATAAAAAATATCCTGAATAAAAACCCATTACATGCATGTTTAAATATAAGAGTATTGCCTATAAACTGGTGCAAAACATGCAACTAATGAAATACTTGATATAGTAAATATATTTATATAATATATCGTCTAATTAATCCAATAGTGCGTCATATATATATATATATATATATATATATATATATATA
>NC_092208.1:1046234-1051287 GCF_043381705.1 Parasteatoda tepidariorum | reverse complement strand
ATATATATATATATATATATATATATATATATGAAAGGGTAGCAGTCATGGTGAGTGTTGTTAGACCACGCAGATAGCAGTTGGAAGGCAAAAAATATTTTATTAGCTTCTCATAGTATATTCAAGACATTTTCTATCAAAGGCGGAGCTCAAATTCGCACTCCAAAAGTGCAGTGCTTAAGTTTTTATCCTAGGGAAAGTACCAAAAGAATTTCCCTCTATTTTGTTATATTTGAGGGGAAAAAGGGATTACTATTGGTTTAAGAAATAGTTCGAATGATTCTCACGAAGTTTAAAGGGAAAAAAGTCTTTACTTTAAATTTATGCATAGTTGGGCCAAAAACAGATTTAGAGACAGGATGTGGCTTTTGAAAGTGTGAGAAAGCATTTCGATTTGAATAATTAATTAGTGATAAAATAGGAATTGTGTTATAGCGAAGAAACTAACATAAAAAGATTGATAGAAGCTTTTTATGTTACATATATATACATGCACACTACCCTACAATTACGGAAGAGACACTTTTTGAATTTTAAATTTCTCATGAAACACGTAGAGAATTATTTTGTAACTTTAGAGATTTTTAGTTTCAGATTATTAGAGATTATTAGTTTAAAACTTTCAGAGGTTTCAGAGACCGACAATAAATTACGAAAGAAAACATGTATTTTTGAACACTCTATACTATATATATATATATATATAAATTTCCAAAGCTTTTTCATAAAAAGTAAAGAAAAAATGTCACGGTTAAAGCTCTCTACTTAGTTTTTATCTATAGAAAACGAACAATTATTTTTTGAATACAGACCCTACATTTCTTTTGAAACAGTGTTAAAATGCTTATTAAACACATCAAAAAAATATATACATGCTTAGCGAATCACTTCTTACCGTTGAAAAAAGAAATTTCTCGCATTTAATTGGAGGAAAAGTCTACTTTCTTGTGATTCTGATTGCAATTTAAAAACGGTTTTTTAAATTCTTTCGCGTTATTATACATCAAAAGTTTGATTCATTTATTTCTATGATTACAGCTCATTGTGAGTCATAATTAATAGTTTTTATTCAAAATGAGTTCAAAAGATTATTTCTATCTAAAGAGTTTTAAAAAAAAAATATTCTTTGCTTATTCAACATCATTTATACGCATATTCATATTAATGTAACATATTTCAGTCAATAGACCAAAATAGAGAGGGGGGGGAATCATTAAAAAGGAGAAGCTTTTCTGAGAATCTTTCGACAATTAAGAATGTTAAGAAACAAGACAAAAAACGACATCTTTTGAGAAAATCGGAACTCTTTCAAGTATTTATTTTATTATTTTAATTATTTTTTATTAACATTTTTTTTTAAATATTTTTTTTGACTGAAAATTGAAACGACGTTTACATTCATTCATTTAAACCTTTTTGAAACGTTTTTCGAATCCTTTATGGAAAGTAAATATTTTCTATTTGTCGCGAACATACACTTTCATTATGTATATGGCATCGTTTCATTTCAACTTCGCTTTTCAAAAACACTTTAATGATTTTATTACTAAAAGAGTTTATTAAAGAAGACCGAAAAAGGACTTAAAAAATATAGAAATAATAACGCTAAAATAAATAAATAACGCTTATACATACTGGAGGTTTTTATTATTCTTTTGACAAATTTAAAGTCCCTTTTGGTTAGGGTTCAATACGCAATTTAAAACGCTTGAAAAAAAAATATTTTAAGGGAGAAAAAAAAAAAAACGCTGAAGGGGAAAGATATTTCTTCTCTCTGTTTGTCGCCGAAAGAGAAGAATTTATTCTAAAAGTAGGGGAAAAGAGGGATTCTTTTAAAAAAAATTCCCTGTTGGGGGCGAGTTAAAGTACCTGAATCACCTAAGCGAAAGTCAACAGTAATTTATTTTCAAATTAGTGGAAAAACAAACTGTTTTCAGACCCTTATTATCCTTTTAGAATTCTTTTTCCAAGGGAAAAACTTGGTTTTTTTCCTTCCCTTTTCTGGTCGTTGTTTGTCAGACTTAAAGAGATTTTACTTTTTGATGATGTAAAATGGTAAATTTAAAGGCTTTAGACAGTAAATGAAGTAATTCTGTAAGAGACTTAAAGAGAGGGGCATTCTAAAAAGAGAAGAAAATGCTATTACCATAAACATAGTTCGAAGGAGCAAAAGCATTCCATTTTATTTGCCTGAATATTTTGAGCTGCAAAAAATAAAGACACACACATAAAAGAAGATAAAATAGTTTCTCTGATAAGAGAGAGAAATTCACTCAAATTAAGTGAAGTTGAAAGCCGTGTGTCTAAAGGAAAGAATATTCAATATCAAATTGAAATAACTCTAAACAATCAACAATAAAAGAACAAAAAAAGTGATGAACTTGAAGAATTTCATTCTTAATTCTTGAAATTCGATACAAAAGTTACCAACAGATGGCTACCTGAGAAATATCAACATTATAGATTTGGTTTTGGATTAAGAGGATAAAACTTCGACATCGAACTGGGAGATATTTCCGTATCGTAATCTGTCGCGCCAACTGAAATCGCCAAAGAGCCAAATAGAATTTTTACTTACAAATTAAAAAAAAAAAAAAAACAGAAAAACATATAGATGTTTGCTCGGGGGGGACTACGAGTTATACCTCTCGAGTTGGTCCCATTCTGTGATTTTTTTGTTTTTGTTTTTTAGTTTCTCGCGGACAGCTACCCGTAAGTTTCCAAGACATGGCGATTATTCTGCCACAGATCACGCTACGAAAATTTCCCCTGTAACGGCTTTAAACAATTATATTGTAACGAACACAGTGGTTCATGCCGATTGCGGATGAATAAAAATTTATCAGTAGAATCTTCCAGAAAATACAGCATTTTTCAGCACTCAATTGCAGCACGAATAAACGACTTTGTACTCAACAAATCACAGTATTTGGAACCTCAGATGGTTCACAAAATCAGAAGAAATCAACAAACAGACTAATGTTCTCTACTTCTCTCTGCGAGGCATACTCCTATTTATATAGGCTTGGTGACAGAACCCCGGAACTTTCGACATGAAGCTAAAAGACAATTTTCTTCCAACTAATATTTTACACATATTGACGATTTCGTAACAATGTACTGAGTTATTGTTTTCTTCTTCATCAACCACTGTTCTCAAAAATTTTTCTTTATTTATTATTTTTTTTTAACTGCAGACACTGAACATATCGTTCTTCAGCATAAGGTATTGGACCAGAACGGATAATATAAAACATTTATTCACTCAAAGATAAAAGACATTCATTGTCATAACGATAAACCCTTAAAAAATATTTTGTTTCACAATTTTTTTATTCGTTGTAAACATATAATTTTTAGTGTTGGCATTTTGTTTGGGAGTTGGAGACCCCGTGACAGAAGGGCAGCGACATTGTCGCAGAACGTTGAGTTCTTGCAGAAAGACTTTTCTTTTGAAAAGAGAAAATAAATACTTTACTTCAGAAGTCTACGAGTAATATTTGAATCATGTCTATCACTTTTTGAATCACCTCAATTTACGCCGATAGTATCGTGAATCAATGTCATGTTCCGATTATATTTTGGGCTGTTATTGATATTGATTTTCACGTGGATTTTAACTATCCCCATATATTTTAAACAATACGAAAAATTCGAATCGTGCATTTAAATACATACTTTTTGAGGCAATGATTCTGTCTAATTTTGTGCACTCAGTTATTGCTATTGATTTCTCCACAGTTTTTAAATTCGATATTTTTTATACGATATTATTTATGACAACAACCTAATCTCGAAATGAAACACGCATTTGAGGAGTCTTTTTTTTTCGGCCGTTGGCTACTATGTGTGGATTTCATCATTTTTAATTATTTTCTTACGCCGGCCGAGCGGTTAGCGTGCCTGACTGCGGAGCCATAGGCTGCGGGTTCGAATCCCGCTCTGGGCATGGATGTTTCTCTCTCTCTTTGTGCTGTCCTCTGTGTATGATGTTTGAATGTGGCCCATCCTATAAAAACGGGTATGTGGCAGTGTGGCGTGGGCAATGTTGCTCGCCTCCATGACTTTGGTTTACAGGTGCCCACTGGGTCACGCGAAATGAGCAACAATTCTGGCATAGTATAGGCAAAGATTCAAATTTAGTGCCTGCCATTGGAAAAAAAATATTTTCTTACAGTGATAATTATTTACAAAATGCGAAGAATGAAATAATTTGTGACGCACTATTTTTTTAATAATTACATGTTTAGAACGAGATTATAGGCAATACTTTTATATTTAAACATACATGTCATAGGTTTTTATTCAGGAGATTTTTGATATACTTCCTATTTGTATTTATTTTTAACGTATTGGTGGTCAATTGATACACGAATGTAAACAGTCTCGCAAAAACAATGCAGCTGTTATCACCTGAAAATTAAGATTTCACATAGAATCTTAGAATGCGTCTATTCATTCGGACAGGGAGTGTAGATACAGCTCATATATGAAGCATAAAAGTTTGAGAAGGTTAAAAAAGAAACCCACACTCAAATAGATGAAGTAAACCATCTGCTTTCTCCCTTCTATTCTCAAATCAATATCCTGAGGATATAAAAAGGACCTTTTTTTTTCAAAACCAAAGGAAAATACTTGAAAGATCGAAAGTGTAAAGAAATAGAAGACTCTTCTTGGAACAAAGTGTTGAGGGGGGAGGACCGCAAAAAGGTAGGAAAAAAAGAACCCTCAAGTCAATCGATCGGCACGTGAAACACTTCCACTAATGACGATTGTTCTACACGACATCTCAATTCCATTCAACCCTCCCTCCCCCCTCAACAAACCGATTTTCATTCACAATTTCTCTGTTTTTGGAGCTACATTTGTGCATACATCGCAGTTGCCATTTAATATTATCTATATTATCGTTTGCCAAAAAAAGAATGTTTTTCTTTCAGACGGTTTTGATATTTTATTTTATAAACGTCGTTGAGCAACCAATTTTTTCTTTTCCTTTTTTTTTTTTTTTTTTTTTTTTTTTTTTTTTTTTTTTTTTTTTTTTTTTTTTTTT
>NC_092208.1:1037513-1046148 GCF_043381705.1 Parasteatoda tepidariorum | reverse complement strand
ATAACATATAATTTAAAGGATATTTTTTCGGGGGAGGATATGGTAAGAAGCAAGGACAGTTTCAGACATACAAAGTAGGGAAAAAACATTGTAACAAATATTGTTTATTCTGTTATTTGCAAAAGTTAAACTAGTAATTAAAAAATATTACATATTAATTTTTTTTTCAATTAATATTAAATAATAATTAAAATCAATTTGCAAACAAAGTTTACAAAGACATGCGACGGGGATTTGAAGAAACTTTTTCGATCACTTTTTTAGGACAAACCGGAATATCCCGAAATATACTTAATAAAGTTAGTTAATAAAAGGTTTGATTCGACAGTTTTCGTTTTTCTTTTTACTGAGAGGCTCAAAGAAAGACTGAAAAGTTTGAATCCCAGAATTTCGGGGGGGATTTGTCCCGACGGTCCCCCCCCCCTGGCTACGGGCCTGGCCCCTGAAAGAGTGACCAACAAATCTGCTCTTCAAATACCTGTATGACCTAGATCATTCTCCAGGTGTATTGGGTGAAAATTGCCTTCGCGGAGGACTTTTCGATGGAACTAACCTGCGCTTGCGTTACATGGAGAGGAAGACCACGGAACCCTCCCGTGGTTAGCCTCATGGCAAGCGGGCTCTAACCCATGATCCGTCTTCCACTGAGGATATATTACGACAGCATTGTAGTCAGTGCAACCCGGGTTCGGTTTTTGTACAGAGCAGCCATCGCTGAGATTCTAACCCGGTTCATCTCATTGGAAGTTGAATGGTCTATCCGATGTGTCCTAAGCCTTAAAAATTATATA
The DNA here is from genome assembly GCF_043381705.1 of Parasteatoda tepidariorum. Taxonomy (NCBI): domain Eukaryota; kingdom Metazoa; phylum Arthropoda; class Arachnida; order Araneae; family Theridiidae; genus Parasteatoda; species Parasteatoda tepidariorum. The sequence continues at coordinate 1,045,357 of NC_092208.1, read as the reverse complement.
CAACTCCAGTTACTATAAATTTATAAAATTATAGCTTAATATATATTGTACCAGCTGTACGGTCCCGTGATAGCTCAATAATTAAAATTGAAGGTAATGGACTGTATAATAATTAAGAAATATTTATTTAACAAATTAATTGATTAGTTAGTTCACGCATGAACTTACATTAGGGAGCGACTATACGCTCTTAACAATTAAATCAACAAGTACAAGACTGAGTAGTTTAATGGGTTACATTATGATGAAAGATGGCTGGCGGCATGCAATCTCGCCAAACGGTAATTCAACACCAAACATATATCTTTATATCAACTTAATTTTCACACCATAGCCTTGTAACTTTGAACCCAACTCAGAAGAGCACTCCTGGATAAAGTATTGGGAGAAATTTGCCTTCGTGGAGGACTTTTTTGATGTAGCTAGGCTGCATTTGCGATACATGGCAAAGAACACCTTCCACGGTTAGCCTGACAGCAAGGGTAACCCATGAGCACTGGGGATATTTTAGTTCAGTACTGTAGTCGGTGCAAGTCGGATGCGAATTTCGAATCGACCAGCCGTCACTTTGATTCTAACCCGGTTCATCTCATTGGAAAGCCAACGCTCTATCCTCTGAGTCATCACGGCTCAAAATTATATTTATATCCAATTCATACTGCAATATTTCGGTTATTTTTAAATTATTTTAGTGAATTGCCAGAAAAAATAGTATAATTAAAAGAAATCCCTTTTATATTCATATATATTGAATAAATTATGAAAAATAAATTTTTACATACATAAAAAATAGCATTATTATTAGTAGTTTCCTATCAAACTTTTCATTCATTTGAAGCTAAACTAATCAAAATCAGCAGTGATCGAAACGCATTCTTCTGTGATTTCTCAATACTTATTATAATTCTTTTTAATTTCAACATTTCTTCTTATATTATTCTTTTAAACTTGAAAAAAAATATATCTGAATCAAACTTGTTGGGCAGTGTTTCCCAAAGTGTGGTACGCGTACCCCCAGGGGTACGGGAACAGTTTAGCGGGGGTACTCGTTCTTATGCGAAATATCCTGCAACAAACGAAAATTCAAAAAATTTTGTTTAAAAACAAAGCTAGCCATGAAATTTAACGATTACGTATTTTTCTATTGGTTATTTTTTGCAGAATCAACAGTTAATAATTAGTGCGATTTCTAACTTTTGTGCAATTTTTTTTTGTAAAAAATACATTTTTTATGAGTGGTACACAGCGTTACGAAAAATTTAGAAAGGGTACACAGAAGACATAAGTTTGGGAGACACTGTTGTAGGGGATAACATTTGATTTTAATACAATTTTTTCACATATTAAATTTAATTAATTAATTTTAGTTTTATATGGGAGAAAATTTTTTAATTATTTAATAAAAGGTAACTGAAATAAAAAATTTCTCCGTTGACCCTAGTAGAAATTGACTTTAATTTTTTTTTTTTTTAATTACTTGTTATTTAGCACTTTGTAGGTACTGGTATGTACTCATTTTATGTTACTTAAAAAATGCTGTGATTTCAGACTGTTTTACACTTCGAGATGTTTCTTTAAAATGTTCATGTTTTAAATGTGAGTTACAGGTCAACATACTTTCTTCTATTTGAAAATATCTTTCAACGGTTTTGTTTCATCATTTTGGTTGAGTCTCATCTTCATTTTCAGAATTACAATCCGTTTTCTGGTGTTTTATCATTGCACAATATCGGTCTCAAGATAATCATCAAAATCATGTATAAGATCTGTCTATATACAGGGTGATTCTAAAAAGATGGGCAAAATTTTAGGAAGTGATAGTACACACGCAAGCAAACCATTTTTATCAAAGAATGCATGATCGAAAACAAAACACTGAGGTGCTGGCGCATTTGGAAAGTTGTTTGATGCAAACATGAAAGCTCCATTCCTGTTGCGAGTTACTGCGCTGCGTTACTTGTCGCCAAGCTTTCGGCCGCTGCAAGGAAAGTTCGTGATATGCCCTATCTTTTCTTAGCCGTTGTACTGCGTGCATGGCAGCATAGCCGCTGCCGGCCACTGTTTTGAACACTTATTGTAATCACATGCCATTAAATTTGCTTTTATAACTTAACTTCATCGTTATTTGTGTGTTTTTGCCTCATACTAGAACATGAACTTTGACGCCCTCTAGCGGTTTTTCGCTTCGCTTTCGACCATGCATTCTTTGATAAAAATTGCTTGCTTGGGTGTGTACTATCACTTCCTAAAATTTTGCCCATCTTTTTAGAATCACCCGGTATAAACAGACTTATGTCCACTTCTNGCCTGACAGCAAGGGTAACCCATGAGCACTGGGGATATTTTAGTTCAGTACTGTAGTCGGTGCAAGTCGGATGCGAATTTCGAATCGACCAGCCGTCACTTTGATTCTAACCCGGTTCATCTCATTGGAAAGCCAACGCTCTATCCTCTGAGTCATCACGGCTCAAAATTATATTTATATCCAATTCATACTGCAATATTTCGGTTATTTTTAAATTATTTTAGTGAATTGCCAGAAAAAATAGTATAATTAAAAGAAATCCCTTTCATATTCATATATATTGAATAAATTATGAAAAATAATTTGTTACATACATAAAAAATAGCATTATTATTAGTAGTTTCCTATCAAACTTTTCATTCATTTGAAGCTAAACTAACCAAAATCAGCAGTGAACGAAACGCATTCTTCTGTGATTTCTCAATACTTATTATAATTCTTTTTAATTTCAACATTTCTTCTTATATTATTCTTTTCAACTTAAAATATATATATATATATCTGACTCAAACTTGTTGGGCAGTGTTTCCCAAAGTGTGGTACGCGTACCCCCAGGGTTACGGGAACAGTTTAGTGGGGGTTCTCGTTCTTATGCGAAATATCCTGCAACAAACGAAAATTCAAAAAATGTTGTTTAAAAACAGAGATAGCCATGAAAATTTCGATTACGTATTTTTCTATTGGCTATTTTTTGCAGAATTAACAGTTAATAATTAGTGCGATTTTTAATATTTGCGCATTTTTTTATAGTAAAAAATACATTCATTTCTTATGAGTGGTACACAGGGTCACGAAAAATTCAGAAAGGGTACACGAAAGTCATAAGTTTGGGAAACACTTTGTAGGGAATAACACTTGATGTTAATACAATTTTTTTCAAATATCAAATTTAATTAATTAATTTTAGTTTCATATGGGAGAAACAATTTTAATTATTTAATAAAAAGAAACTAAAATAAAATTTTTCTCTGTCGAACCAAGTAGGAATTTACTTTAAAATCACTTGTTATTTAGCACTTTGTACTTACTGGTATGTACTCATTTTATGTTACTTATAAAATGCTGTGATTTCAGACTGTTTTAAATTTCGACACATTTCTTTAAAATGTTCATGTTTTAAATGTGAGTTACAGGTCAACATATTTTCTTCTATTTGAAAATATCTTTCAACGGTTTTGTTTCATCATTTTGGTTGAGTCTCATCTTCATTTTCAGAATTACAATCCGTTTTCTGGTGTTTTATCACTGTTCAATATCGGTCTCAAGATAATCATCAAAATCATCTATAAGATCTGTCTATATACAGGGTGATTCTAAAAAGATGGGCAAAATTTTAGGAAATGATAGTACACACCCAAGCAAACAATTTTTATGAAAGAATGCATGATCGAAAACAAAACGCTGAGGTGCTGGCGCATTTGGAAAGTTGTTTGATGCAAACATGAAAGCTCCATTCCTGTTGCGAGTTACTGCGCTGCGTTACTTGTCGCCAAGCTTTCGGCCGCTGCAGGGAAAGTTCTTGATATGCCCTATCTTTTCTTAGCCGTTGTACTGCGTGCATGGCAGCATAGCCGCTGCCGGCCACTGTTTTGAACACTTATTGTAATCACATGCCATTAAATTTGCTTTTATAACTTAACTTCATCGTTATTTGTGTGTTTTTGCCTCATACTAGAACACGAACTTTGACGCCCTCTAGCGGTTTTTCGCTTCGTTTTCGACCAAGCATTCTTTGATAAAAATTGCTTGCTTGGGTGTGTACTATCACTTCCTAAAATTTTGCCCATGTTTTTAGAATCACCCTGTATAAACAGACTTATGTCCACTTCTGAAATCCATATATTATTCTACCAATCCCTTCGAATGTTCTAATTCTCGAAATTTTAACTTCCAAAGGATAATTTCTTCAAAAATAACGAAACTCGAAAATATAACCCTCTAAACAATATGTTATAGGGCTAAAACCATTTCGATTTAAGGATAATATTTGCTATTACTTTTGCCAATACCAGCTACCCTGCTTAAAACCAAGCAAATTTTTAAAGCAGAAAGTGCGTTTCTTGTTTTGCTTGTTCAGTGGTGCCATCTATGACCGAGACTGATGACTTCAGTCACAGCTCGCTTTACAGGAGGGAACCTATCATATTCCATTCATTCACAAGCCATTTTCACCTGAATCAGAGAACGATCCATCTTCAATTCAGTACATTCAAAGATATTGATTTGTTATGGGAACTACAAGGATCTTGTGACCCAAACAGATTTACCATGCACCAGTCACCATTTAATACACGGGGGTTCTTTTGCTGGCGGGATTCAAGCTCACATTCTCATCAATACGAGCGCAACCTCCAATCTACCCAAGAAGTATGTTTTGACTGCTATTCAACGTTCTAATTAAAAACTTCTATTTATTTTTCATACTGTAGATGAGATGTTTCTTCTTTGCCCTACAGGCTAGAATTGGCCGTCTCAATGAGCTTTTTTACATTGGAGTTTATCAGGTGCCTCCACTATTAATGTTTTCAGATCTGAGTTAAGATTTTCCCCTTTTTTTAAAAGCCATCTGGATTGTTGAAGTTTAAGAGTTTAGTGAGATTGCTTGGATCTAAATGAGTACTCCATATATTATAATTATAATATGCATATTGTGATACTTAAAAATACGTGAAAAAAGTTAACTAAAAATAGTGATATTTTTGAAATTTGCAACAAAAAAAAAAAAATTTCCTCAAAACTTTATATATTCAATTCTCCATTAGCTCAATGACATTTTGTCTTTTTTTGTTTTCTAATAACATCAAAATCTTTAAAAAAAATTGCCTAATTAATGAAAAAAGAAGTTTTAAACATAAGAAACACCTCCTCCAGTTACGCTATTTTGTTAAAATTAAGACCAATTTCAGGATTACAAATACTAGTGTTCAACTCCGTAGCCTCGCAATTTTGAACCAATCCAGAAGACAAGGAAACTCCTAGATCAGTACCCCCAGAGGTATGATTTGTTATGCAAACATGGAGGACTTTGCGACTCGACAGATTTAACGTGCATCAGTCATCATTTATTACACGGGGAGTCTCCGGCTGGAGGGGTTCGACACCACGACCTCTTGGACATGGGCCCATTGCCCTACCAACCAGGCTGCCCCAGCCCATACAAACGATTTGAAAGAAGAAAAAAACTTTTTAGTTCGTATTGTGGGGGCGGAGTTATCGGCAATGCCAACCTTCATCTATCAAAAGGTACCTCGAGATTGAAACCAGTTAGCATGTCTTATATTCTAGAGAATTGATGTTTAATAATTGTAGTGGTAGTTACGCCACACTACTCCCCCGCTAGAATGTTTTCAGGGATGGAATTCGATGAACAGATACAACTAGTTGCTGTACTTGTGAAATACCGGGAGAGCTGGATTAAGATCACCGGGTTTTTTGAGTACTGAATGTGAGAGGTGTATTTCCTTCACGGTCGTAGACGCTCCTGGGTGGACATTAGCAGTCGAGTGTATGCAGGCTGACGTTGTGTATGATCGAGACGTGACTGAGTAGCAACAGCGTGAGAAGGATTGGATAATTTCGCAGTCACAAGTAGCAAGTCAGCTGTTCAATGTGGACTATCTATGGAAGTAGGCGTTACTGTCAAGATAGGCGTGATCATATCACGTCAGTAAGTCACCAATGTGGGGGGAGGAGTCATCGACAGTGCCACCCTTCATCTATCAAAAGGTACCTCGAGATTGAATCAAGTTAGCTTGTTTTATATACTAGTGAAGTGATGTTTAATAATTGTAGTGGTAATAACGCCACAGTAAGCATTTTTTAAAGCATTTTTTATGCCAAGCGTTTTTTAAAGGTAGATCCATAACTATGACATGACAGCACCGGCAGCATTTCATAAAGAATGAAGAAAATTTTAAAAAAAAAATCAAGAAACGAAACATCTTAACCTCTTCAATGAAAATATCTGAAAATTAAGTTCCAAAATTTTCCAAAATTCCTACCGTCAAGAACGAATGATTTGCTCTCATAATCGAATTTTCTATCTCTTTGATAATGTGACTCGTCCATAAACAAAAGCGTGTCTTCTGATCAACATGTGATAAAATAAGATGTATACCTCGACAAGCCTGTGGAAAGAATAAAAAGAAGAAGAAAAGAAAAGAGTCGGAGACAAGAGAGAAAAAGAACAACAAATACATCATGGCGGATAAAGGAAAGAAAACCGCCACCTGAAATTGACGTTAGCAAGAGGGGAAGTGGAAAGAGAAGCCAAAACATGCGGGCAGAAAGTTGACGGAAGAAAGAGTCATTTTTAATCGCGATAATTATCCGCTAGCCGCAACACAAATGGGGATTGTTCACAAATTGATTTTGCGACATCGCACCCTTTCAGCTAATAAGGGAATTGTTTACTTATCCATATTTGCTTATGAATGTCTTGGGGTACGTGACATAAAAAAAATATTCTTTTTTTTCCACTTTTAGAAATGATCAACAGAAATAGATAAATAAAACGTTAAAATAATGATAATAAAAGACTTTAACATTTTTTTGAACTATTCATCAGAAGATAATTTTGATACAAGTAATATAAAAATAAAATAAAAACTTTTTAAAGTCAATTCGCACTTAGGCCAACAAAGAAAGATTTTAGTTTAGTTACTTTTTAATAAATAATTAAACATTTTCTCTAAATTTAATTCTGAATCTAATCTAAAACCAATTAATTAAATTTAATGAATGAATTAATATTTGAAAAAAACTGTATTAACATCAAATGTCATCCACTACAAGTATAAAAAAAATGTATTTGAACTTGATTGGATGAACAAAATGTATTTGAACTTGATGGGATGAACAAAATATATTTGAACTTGATTGGATGAGCAAAATGTATTTGATCTTGATTGGATGAAAGAAATATATTTGAACTTGATTGGATGAACAAAATATATTTGAACTTGATTGGATGAACAAAATATATTTGATCTTGATTGGATGAACAAAATATATTTGAACTTGATTGGATGAACAAAATGTATTTGAACTTGATTGGATGAACAAAACGTATTTGATCTTGATTGGATGAACAAAATATATTTGAACTTGATTGGATGAAAGAAATATATTTGAACCTGATTGGATGAAAGAAATATATTTGAACTTGATTGGATGAAAAAAATATATTTGAATTTGGGTGGATGAATAAAATGTATTTTATGAATATTGCAAATAATTTATTCCAACGAAAAACATAATAAGCAGTAGTAGATGGACTGTTGTAGTTCATTTACGTCGCACTAGAGCTGCACAATGGGCTATTGGCGACGGTCTGGAAACATTCCTGAGGATAATCTGAAGACATGCCATCACAATTTTGATCCTCTGCAGAGGGGATGGCACCCCCGCCTCGGTAGCCCAACGACCTGCACGTGAAATCGAGCACTTTACGGTAGCACAGTTTAACGAGGACCAATACCGCACACCCTCGGTCCCTACGCAGACTGATCCAAGTGGGTCACCCACCCGCACACGACCG
>NC_092208.1:1026595-1037426 GCF_043381705.1 Parasteatoda tepidariorum | reverse complement strand
GGATGAACAAAATATATTTGAACTTGATGGGATGAACAAAATATATTTGAACTTGATGGGATGAACATAATATATTTGATCTTGATTGGATGAACAAAATATATTTGAACTTGATGGGATGAACAAAATATATTTGAACTTGATGGGATGAACAAAATATATTTGATCTTGATTGGATGAACAAAATATATTTGAACTTGATTGGATGAACAAAATATATTTGGACTTGATTGGATGGACAAAATATATTTGAACTTGATGGGATGAAAAAAATATATTTGAATTTGGGTGGATGAATAAAAAGTATTTTATGAATATTGCAAATAATTTATTCCAACGAAAAACATAATAAACAGTAGTAGATGGACGGTTATTGTTGTAGTTGTAGTTCATTTACGTCGCACTAGAGCTGCACAATGGGCTATTGGCGACGGTCTGGAAACATTCCTGAGGATGATCTGAAGACATGCCATCACAATTTTGATCCTCTGCAGAGGGGATGGCACCCCCGCCTCGGTAGCGAAACCGCCGCACGCGAAATCGAGCACTTAACGGTAGCACAGCTTAACGAGGACCAATACCTCACACCCTCGGTCCCTACGCAGACTGATCCAAGTGGGTCTCCCACCCGCACACTGACCGCAGTCAGTGATGCTTGACTTCGGTGATCTGCTGGGAACCGTGTCTAGTAGATGGACTGACATGTTAAATAGCGGGATCAAATATAACTCTACAAAAACAATCAACTTAACAAAGACTTCTTGCGGAAGAGTGAAACATAAACTTTTAAGGGAGAGCAAATATATTTCAAGGTCCTTCGCCAAAACTACACAATTAGGAAATTAGATAGAAAAAAAGAGCCTTAAGTGCAGCCGAAATAAAATCAATTTTATGGTTACCAAGGATGGACTCGAAAATGTATGTGAGCAAGGAAATATTATACTGGATAATTTAAAAAATATAGTGTCGTTATAGGAACGTGGCTAACAGCAAAAGCTGTAGACCCTGTTGCTATTGGCTGACCCTACACTATGAATTATAATTATCAAAAACTATTTGAAATTGAAAAATTAAATACGAAGTGAAATCAAAACCCAAGTCTATGTACAACATCAACAGCCATCCTTCCAAATTATTAAATTTATTGAGTGATAAATGAGTGCCGATTAAGCATTGTGTAACGTGTAAATCTCAATAAATTAAACAAGTAAACTTAACAAGGAAATTAAAACTTAACATTTAAATTGGGCCAAAAAGTGATTGATGAAATCAATTGGAAAATTGCTGCAAATAAATTCAGCTTTAAAATTTTCTACTTCTAACGAAACGTTGATTTAATTGTTACAAATTCTTTTACATCTCTATTAGCATGATAAATAATAATACCTCTTAGATTTGTAGACCGAATACTACAAACTCTTTGCGTTTATCCTATACAGAGATGATAGGTTCGTGGCCCAACATTAAATGTAAATCTAAAAAGATTACTGCATCGTTAGTTTTAATATAATTTTAACAATTTATATAAATTGAACGATGCAAAATTTGTAATTGAATTGGAAGTTAATGCAAAATACAAAATTTGGGATTAATCTTGTTATAAATTGTTTTTCATAGTAAATTTGAAAACAAAATAGATTAGCCATTGTTGAGCTAAAATTTGCTCCTACGGAAAGCTCCCATCTATACAATTTGTGGGAGTCAAAAATACAATTTGTGTGAGTCAAAAGTACAATTTATGTGAATCAAAAGTACAATTTGTGTGAGTCAAAAACAATCATGCAGTACCAGGGCTCGAAAAACGCCCGTCCGCCCGTCGTCGGTGGTCAAAAATTCCCCGCGGACAACGAATTTCTCGAATCCGACGTCCGCACGGACGACCATTTTCCTGTCTTGACCTTTGTCATTTGAACTATTTCAAAAAAGAAAGAAATTATTTAATAAAAGAAAGATTAGGTTACTATTAATAACCTAGTATTTCTTTTATTACTGTATAATGTAATCCTAGTAACTACTAATTCATTGTGCAATTTATGTAATTGTTAGTAATAAATAAGAGAAAATTCAATTTTTATTTATTTAGAAGCTACGGGTTAGTTTCAAAGAAGTACGAGTACAATTGTTGGATAAGCCGTCCTCGGGGACGAGTAAAATTTCTGAGTTTTTTCGAGCCCTGTGCAGTACTGTAGTTGTTAAACAATGACAAAATTGTAAAAGCGTTAGAAATTTATCAGTTCAAAATTTAATTAGAGCAGTATGAACTAAGTTTGCAGAAAGTGAAAGCTCGCGAGGCAGGATAGTAAAAAGATTAAGCAAAACCAAAAGTGCTGAAAAAAGCGATGTTATTACAAGTTATAAGTTTATTTCTAACTTACCACTATTATGTGCAACGCAAAACCATGGTTAGTTTAAGAAGTACTTCTTTAGATAGGGCAATTCCAGCAGTAGCTCTTTACCAATAGTGGAGGTAGCACTGCAAATAAAGCGAAAAGCAACTGGGTTTTTTTAAATGAAATTTAGGGATAGCGTAAATGAAAGTTAAGGAAATCTGCGTTGGTACTTTTAGTTGCATACACTTCTTATGCATTGCTAAAAATTCTTTATGAATTGAGTTAATATTATTTGTAAAAGGGCAATTTATAACAAATTTGAATTTCCGAAACAAAAATAGTATTATGTTTATACAGTCAAACCCCGCTATAGTGAACCTTCAAGTGACCGAAATTTCTGTTCACTATAACCGGGAGTTCACTATATCCGTTAAGCAGGCAATTTAACTAATGGTTCCCAAACTCCTCCCTTTTATTACACATTATTCAAATAAATGACTGAAATTATGTAGTAGCAAAAAATGTGTTACTTTTCATTACTCTTTGTCTTGCGTACAAAAAAAAAATTATTAATCTTTAGCTGATGAGCAATCCTCAACATCAGAAATGGAAACACTTCCCGACTCTCAGATAATTTTTCCTGAATTTCTGTTATTCTGCTTTTTAAAGCTGTCTAACCTGCCCTTCGAGCACATAAAAGTAGTCGCACAAAATCGCTTAGAAAATTGATCGACATTTGTCCAGATACTGGTAGATTGCGGCTGCTTCGAATGGTGAACCACTTCAGTAATACTTCTTCAACATCCTTGTGATCTGCTTTTCTCAACTTTTTTCTGCCATCTAAATTTTTTTCATGAGAAGAAATTATTCATTGCCTATTTTTCCATATGTTACAAACTGCAGATTTGGGTAGTTTATATTCTGTGCAAATATCAGCTTGATTGCATCCATTTTCAATTTTTCTGATTATGCCCATTTTATCATCAATGAAAAACGTTTTGCGTTTACTGCTCGCCATAGTTAAATTTGAGACACTTGTTTGCAGACTTTTTCGTAACTGAACTGAGAGCAAAAAGGAGTTGAAATGAGGGCCTTATCAACACATATTAGTGTCCAACCCTTTGACCAATAATGAATAATTACTCATTCCCTCTGACAGAAAATGCATATTGATCCCACTGACATCTTACAGATGCATCATCTGCCTGGATTGGAAACATCTGCTTGGTTTGTTTAGGAATGGGAAAGTGTGATAAAAGAAGCAAACAAGAGAAAATGCTTATCGTTACATTCCCCTCTATAAATGGTTTTAAAAATCGGTATATGTATTTACTTTGAAGTAGAAGTTTCAAAATTATTACAAAAAAATGAAGAATAAAATCAGTCGAAAACAGAAAAAAGTTCATTACATCCAACTTCTTCACTTTTTAGTTCACTATATCCACAAAAAAATAACATTATACGTGTATCGCAAGGCACGGGACCAAGCATTTCGTTCACTATATCCGGAAGTTCTCTCTAAACCGTGTTCACTATAGCGGGGTTTGACTGTAATTGAAAATGTCACTTTTAGATCATCAACTTTCAACTCTGTAGTTGCATTTCAGTGGGCAGCATATCGACTAAAATGTTTTTTTTTTTTTTTTGCTTCACGTTTAACAAGTAAATGATTCTAGAACAGGGGTTTCCAACTTACATGCGGCCGGGGGCCGCAATAAAAAACACCTGTCAAATGGCGGGCCGCAACTTTACAATAAATTTTAAAAGACTTTTTTATGTTTGAAATGACATTAATTATTACAATCAGATTTTCATCAAAGTTTTTTTAATATTAAAAAGTAAAATAACCAACATTACAAATAATTCTTGTTTTGCATCATTTTAAATTTTCTCATACTCAGAAACTTAAGGACAAGATTTTTTTTTCTTTTAAATTTAATTCTATGATAAATTAACATTTTTTCCCGACTTATTCAGAATTATAGTAACAACAACAACAAAATTCTCGAGAATCTGAAATTAGTTTTTTTTTTCTTTTCCGCTCATGCGATATTCAATTCAAGGAATTTAAATAAAACATGATATTCGTTCCCTCTTTTATGCGTTTTTAAATTTACCAATGTAAATAATTTCGTCCAAAGTGAGTGGTTTCAAAAAGTTAAATGGGAGAATTTCTTCAAGAAAATTTCAGATACACACTTGCTAAATTATATTCACAAAATACAAGGAAAAAACGAAATAAAAAAAGCAACATACACGATTGTTTTTGTATTTGAATAAATATTTTCTTGGATGCAAAACAATAATTTTGAAATAATAGGAAAAAAAATTTTTTGCTACGTTGGTATGTTAAATTTTACAGAAACGAAGAAATTAGGTTTTTTAAACGAAAGAAAAGTATTTTAAACCCATATAAATTTTATACGAAAACTGTCCGCAAAAAAAACGACAATATATTTTAATTCGACTAATATACTTCAGTTCGCGGGGCACAAAAACAGGCTTCGCGAGCAGCCAGTTGGTAACCACTGTTCTAGAACTAACAATTAAATCCTGCATTTTTTTCATTCCATCGTAATCCTCATAATAGAGAGTTTTTGCGTTACGTTTATGTTTCGTTAACGGTAACATTAACCTTATTTTTCTCTGAGCAGGAATACAAATAAACATTAACGTAATCTCTCAAATAACGTAGGACGAACATTAATTTTAACGTAAGTATTTTAAAAATGGAGTCCGAAAAAAACGTCTAAGTTGGCGTGTAATCGAAAAAAATTATTTCTCCTCAGAGTTCCGAGCGTTTTTATCTTCGGAGCCTTTAGAAGATCCGAAACGTTTGATGAATGTACAGTGCAAATAAATGTTAGAAGAATGTGCAGTGCTTCACGTTCAACGACTCTATCTCAAAGGTTCAAAAGGGTGACCTCAGCTATGCTAATTAATTAATTCAGATGATATTTTAAATTACGAAATCAAACACAAAAACACACTTTCTGTAAATAAACATAACTTCTTTTCGGCCGATTCGGATTTCTGTGACCCTCAAAATATAGGGATCAGCCTCAATATGGGAAATATGATCCCATAGTTTGGTCAGGAATCCCTAATTCCGTGCAAAATGAATCCTGTGGAAACTTGCTTTGTTGTAGATCAGATACTTGGGTGAGACAAATTATGTATTTTTTGAAAAATCTATATTGTTGCAGTGGTTGTTGCTTAAATTTTAAGGACGCATCGGTTTTGATAAATTACTTCAACTCTTCGTTAATTATTTGATCTTCAGCTATTTTATCATAATGCATGATTGACATTTGTTTAATTTGAGTCTGCTACGATGTTTTATTTGGCATTAACGTGCTGTTTGTTTGTTGAAGATTGTGATATGTATTGTAAATGTCTGGATTGCCTTGACAAAGCTCTGTTTGTTTTTTTTTCTACTTGAATGCTTAAACTAACAGCTTATGATCTGTGATCTGTTAGAAAGAATGGTATATGGTCTGTGAGATTAAAAAGTTACATATTTTATACTGAAAAAATTTACAGATGTAGAATTATTTAACCTTTTTTATTGTAACGCAGGATGCGCAGCGTTTTTATAAAGTGCTTAAAAGTATTTATTTTTGATTGGCGTTTTTTAAAAGCTTTTAAAGGTGCTTTTTTTATTCGGGGTTTGTAAAAAGTGCTTAATTTTCTCTTTTAAAAAGAGATTTTTTCTTGCCGTGTCGATTGTCATTCTAAATTACAAAAAAATGCATGATTTTCACAGTTACATCTGCAATATTTATCAGAAACCAGTTATTTTATCATGATCCTATAAGGTTTTCGAAAACGCTTTTGAATTTTGTTGATTTTATGCTTATAAATTAAGAACTTTAAACGATAGAAAAAAATAATTTTTATTACTGCTCAGATCCTAATTATGAATTTTTTTTTTCTTGGAAACTCATGATAAATATTTTTTGAGTGCTGTAAAAGTGCTTATAAGGTGCTTATTTCATGTTGAAACATCTGGGCTACGCACCCTGAATTGGTATCCTAATTATAATTTTTAGGAAAGATCCTAATAGATTACACAGATCCTAATTATGATTTTTTCTGGAAAGTAATTTTATTTTATAACCGTCGTTGAACAGCCGATCCAATTTTTGGGTTCGCGACTACTAATGCTGAACTCCGTAGCCTTGTCATTTTGAATCCAATCCAGAAGACAAGGGAACTCCTGGATCGAGTAATGGGAGAAATTTGCCTTCATGGAGGACTTTTTAATGGAACTAACCCGCATTTGCGTTACATTCGTGAGGAACAGAACCTTCACGAGAACCTCCCACGGTTAGACTGACGGCAAGGGGACTCTAACCAACACCTCCTAGAAGAACGAAGGCCTCAGCACGGATCAATTTAGTCGTCCGACGTGACGAACATAAACTGCGCAGTCGATGAAAAAGAAGAAAGATGTCACCACGTTTGGGCTACTAAGTTGCGCAGTGGTGAAAAATACGAAAGATGTCACTACGTTTGCACTACTAAAGTATCAAATTTCTTGTTTATGGTAACCCGTGCTAAGGTCTTCTCTTTTCTAGGAGGCATTGCTCTAGCTCAGGGATGGGCAAACTTTTTTGGTCAAGGGCCAAAATTCGAGAAAAAAAAAGTTTAGTGGGCCAAGTAAATACTTCTAAAACAAAAATAAAAAATACGATATACAAGTTTTAATTTAGATATTTAATGAGATGAATGAAATTGCGATTTTATTTCCTTATATTGAGGTTCGAAGTGAGATGTGCTTATTTTAAGGAACGAGGCTAAATGCTCGTTTATTAGTCTACTTCTAAAACGATTTTTTGTAAGGTTCATAGTTGAAAACACTTGATCACTTATATAAAATTAAGCAAGCTTAGCACTGATTTTCGAGACATGAGATCAAATTTTGGAAACTAACTTTGGGTAATGATTTGTAAAACTCAAACTTTGGCTTATTTAGAAACAACTGCTTCCGATCATTGTTGGATTGTAACTCAATTAATTCAAGCTGCAAATCCGACCTCACTGTTTCACAATAATGTTGAAAGGCATGGTAAAAATATCTAATTCTGTTTGAATAGCACTGAAATCTTGAAATCAGCGTTCAAATTCAAAACAGAGTTTTTTCAAGCCATCTTCATAATTTCTAAGCTTTTCCTTATTTACTGAGGGTATTGAATTTAACCTCGAGAAATAAGACAAGTCGTTCTTAGCTAGCTGCCCAGAAAACAGATTAAGCTTCAGTTTAAAAGATTTAAGATGGGCCCAGATATCATTGATGAATTCATTTTTCCCTTGTGTCTTAACATTCAAGTTGTTCATCATTGAACGCATGGCACTCTAAATCAACTTTGCGTTTTTTAGTAGCTTTTAGGGGGGTTAAAAAGTTTACAAATAAGTCAAAAAAGCCCTAGCTATTTTATAAATTTAATAATTTTACGATTATTTACAATTGACACATGTGTGTAATTTTTTCATATCCAATAAATGTTAGAACTCGCTCCGGCAGAAAAATCCACTCGTTGGAGATTAAAATGCGCAGTCTGCCACATGGGAAGTGCAATTCACCTATAGTAAATTCCATATGTCTGCTCCTCGAGAAAGACAGACCCTCGTTGGAGCCAATCCACGGCTATTCTATAAAGAACTTTTGCTTATAACATTTTACCAATTGAAGTTCTCTGTGCTAACTATTTCCATCAATTTATGCCTTGTAGAAGAAAAATAGAGAAGGTAAAAAGGTCATCAAAACTTTGTTAAAAAAGAGAGAACAAAAATTTTTTTTAAACAAAGTAGACAAGAAAATGGATGTAAAATGTATATTATTTATATTCTTCACGGATCGGCGTATTAAAATTCTATCCGTGGGCCGGATAAAACCTACCGGCGGGCCACAGTTTGCCCGCGGGCCGTAGTTTCCCCATCCCAGCTCTAGCCCATGATCCGTCTACCACTGAGGATATTTCACGTCAGCACTGTGGTTGGTGCAAGCCGGATGTGGCATTCGTGTCGACCAGCCATCGCCGGGATCGAACCCCGGTTCACCTCTTTGGAAGGCGAACGGTCTATCCCTTGAGCCTATGAAAGTAATTAAAAAAGAAGAAAAGAAAATTGAGTGCCGTAAGAGTACTTATAATGTGCTTATTTTTTGTTGAAATATCTGGGCTACGCATCCTGTATTGGTAGATGGCTTTCAGTTTTGTGAACTATAACGGAGCCCTTATTTACCCCCTATGCAAAACTCGGCTAGTATTTAATTAAGTATTAAAATCAATTAATTAATCATTTGCAGTTCTTTTTTTTTTTAAAAGAAATGGTGTTGCTTTATTTTATTTCTATGTAACTTGTGCATTTTACTTCTTTTGAGTAACAGAAAACATGTTCATTTTAATTTCACGTATTTCTTTAAAAGACAACAAAAGGTTTTTTGAATAGGAGAAAAATAACTTCCTTTTTAAAACTTCGCATATATTTGTGGAAGAGAGAGAGATGCTTGTTTAATGGTGGCTGTCTTTAACAGCCACTTTTTAACGAGTTCCTTTTTGTTCCTTTTTTTTTCTTTAACTATTTATTTTTTCCCTTCATCCAAAATGAAAAGTTGTCGTAGGGAAGGGAGCTTCTATTGTTCTCTTCAAGTCATGTTAACAATTAGCTTTTAAGCTAAAGTTTACAAATTTTTCTTCTTATTATAAGAATTTTGATCAGGTCGTTGCTTTAAGCTTCTATTTTATCCCTATATCATTTTACTTTATTTTTTCACGTGAACCCCCTAAGGCTGATTGAAAGAAGAAATAATAAACGAAAAAAAAATTTCTTTTACATAGTATAAAACTTCAACGCTGGATTGTTCACCAGTTAACGAAGCGGGTTTTCAAGAGCGCAACGCGCTTCAGCTCTTTTGTGCTTTTTTGAAATGGAACATTCATTGAAAGTTAGATTTAAATTATCGAGTTTATTTCTGATAAATATACATATAAAAAAATTGTAACGCACCCTACAAACGAGATGTTCCTCTAGTAAAGCGTTTTCCATTCAACGTTTCATGCAACGCGGCATATTTTTTTCTAAAATAGTTTCTTATCGAATTTTTCTACCATTTAAGTTTTTCCTGTAATAGGATGCTTCCTATTTAACGTAATTTTCTCCCGCTTAAGGAGGGACCCCACCCTGAATATTTCAAAAATTCGGAAAAACTTTTATTGCAATTTTCGAATCTTTGTACCCTTCCTAATGTCTGTCTAATACGATTTCTCGGTACCTAATTTCGTTTGGAAGTTATACAGGAAAATAGAGAGTCGTCGCTAAGCAGATAGAAAGGCCCGCTCGGCCGGATTAGGAGCGTCGACATTCTTGTGTCTCATCCATTCTGTTGATTGTATATAGAAACTTATTGTAAGCATTTCATTTATCGACCATTATATATATGAAATCAAACGTTTTTCCCTTCCATAAGTCAAAACTTTAAATACGTTTTTCTCAAAATGCTGTTCTTTGACCTGGCCTAACGTTTTTCTCATGATCTATACAACGAAATAAGCTGTTCTTTATTTTGAATTTAGTAAAAATATATTCTTTAGAAAGTAGCATAGGATAATTCTGATATTTTTATATTTCTATTTTACATTAGTATTTTAATGAATATTTTTTTAATGAAAAACTCAACTTTTTTTTTAAGTTGCCGCCATTTTGGTAATTTTGCGAACATCAAAAAACCGCTATGCTACTTTTTAGATAATGTCTTTATGTCTCAGAAAATCTGAGCAAAATCGTTTTCCTATGCCTCAGGATTTCTAAATCCATGAGGCCAGTGAGGTGCTACTTTTTGATGATCAGCCATACATGGAGCTGCCACCAACTTATTTTTTATTATTTTTTAGAAGAAAATTTTTTAAAATAGACTTAAATTGTAGCTAAATAACATAAAAAAAACAAGGAGACTCTGCATTGTCTCTATTACTTAAAAGAAATTCAAGAAAAACGTTAATATTTTACCATCTCAGGGTGGGGTACCCCCTTAATGCGTCCTGTAAACAATAATTCCTTATAATATTCAATGTTGTTGTTGTTGACTTATGCCTGTTTAGGCAGAAGGGGTGCGATTGTTCATGTTTTCCAGTGGCTCCATCTATGGCCAAGAATTCGACTTCTACCACACCATACGTCACATCCGTTTATAGGGCGGACCCATTCATACATCCATTCATTCATCCACAGATTGTAATTTTGACCTGAATCAGAGAGCGATCGATCTCCAATCCAATACCTCCAGAGGTGTTGATTTGTTATGGCAGTGTTTCCCAAAGTGTGGTACGCGTACCTCCAGGGGTACGGGAACGGTTTAGCTGGGGTACGCATTCTTATGCGAAATATCTTGCAACAAACGAAAATTTCAAAATATTTTATTTAAAAACAAGGCTAGCCATGAAAATTTACGATTATGTATTTTTCTATAACCTATTTTTTGCAGAGTTGACAGTTAATAA
>NC_092208.1:984815-1025862 GCF_043381705.1 Parasteatoda tepidariorum | reverse complement strand
AAAAAAAAAAAAAAAAAAAAAAAAAAAAAAAAAAAAAAAAATTGAAGCAAAGAGAACAATAAATGAAGCGAATTTTGTTATATACATAATAATTGAAACAAAAGAAGCAAAAAGAAAACAAATAAAGAAAATGTAAACGAGGACGAAATGTATAATGAAGGACAAAATCAAAAACTGTTAAACACTATCAAGATTACATAAAAAGTCAGGTTTAATTAAAATTTTAATAAGGAGTCGTTTTCTGCTAGAAAATTCAAATGCATTAAAATGCAAAATACGCCCTAAAATTTAAAGAAAAATGCCCTATAAATTAAAAAAAAATGCTCTAAAAGACAAAAAATGTCCAAAAATGCAAAAAATGCAAATGTCATCAAAATCCGGGCCTTAGTGATGACCAAAAAAAAAGGAAAAAAAAATCTTGAACTATCTAAAACTTTATTATTTTGTTACAAGATCATTTTACAGTACTCAGCAATATTTTAATTTTAGAGGAATGTTTTGCTTTTGATTAAGCTTCTCTGAAGGAATCATTCTTTATGCTGAATTAAAAGTTTATGAAATGATCTTTTTAAGAAATGCCTTTTTCTTTTTTTATTCTTAAAGAGTAATCGTGTACAGGTTATTCCTTTTTATGAATATTATTTTTTCATTAAGCGACCTATTTCGTTTCGTCCTGTTTTAACTTCGTTATCGAAAACATACGCTCGTTTGTTTTTTATTTTATTGAAATCGAAATTTTAGAGTCAAAAATAATTCATTTAATTTCTGTGTAGTGGGTCGGCGAAAAATATAAGAATTATTATAAAAAAATGGAAGAGGCTTAAAGTCATTTGCATCTCTTCCAATAGTAATAATTTTAAAAAAAATTTAGAAGTAACCAATTAAAAATAGAGACATTTTTCTAAGGAAATTTTTAAACGTTATTTCCAATAAAAACTTTGAATTTAAAATCTCATATATTTCCTCTGGCTGCGATCAAAACAGCATGGAATTTTAAATACAATTCATGCTTTAATGTATGTTATTAGTAAAAATAAACTAACATTAATGAAAAAAATAATGCTCTTCGAAATTTATTGAGAAAAAAAAAAGATTTAGTTAGGAAATTAGTTTAGAAATTTTTTTTAGCAATCATCAATTTATTTATTTTTTGTCAAGAAAACCTTAAGAATTTTCTCAGAAGGGGGAGGACAATTCAACCGGTAAAAAAAACATTCCTCAGATTATTATAAAATCATGTTTTCAATTCCTTTCTGTAATTTTCGAAATTTTAAAAAGCAATTTTTATAATTTATGCATTGTCAATAAAATAGCAAATTTTGTGATTCTCATTATTTTTTATTATTCATTTGTGATTCTCATAATTTTGTGATTCTATTACCAATTGTGATTCTTAGTTTATAAATTCAATTTAGTAGATTTTCATCCACCACTATTTCGAAACAATTCATAAGCTTATATAATTCCCCACTTTATATTTGCAAAATTTACTTGGTAGTTATTTACCGTTTTTTTAAATTATTTTGACGTGTCCGGAGCAGTTGGCATCACTGCACTGAAAGCAATGTAATTATGTACTATAAGGGAAAAAAATGAAAATATGAGATATAGGGTAAACTAACCAGTGAAGGAACACTTAAGCTTCGCTTGCCTTTTAAAAAATCATATTAATTTCAAAATTCGTAATTTTAGTTAAATGACAGTGTCAACATATTTGTTACTAATTGCAAATTATGTAAAAAAATTGTAGAGAACTTACATAATATTGTTTTAAAGTTTTGGAGGTTCAAATAACAAGTAGTAAGAAGACCAAGTGAAGGAACAGCTCTTACCAGTGAATGAACACCCAGTAAAGGAACACTTAATTTTGGTTATTTTTAATGCTC
The DNA here is from genome assembly GCF_043381705.1 of Parasteatoda tepidariorum. NCBI lineage: Eukaryota > Metazoa > Arthropoda > Arachnida > Araneae > Theridiidae > Parasteatoda > Parasteatoda tepidariorum. Next base: position 1,023,976 of record NC_092208.1, on the reverse strand, counting down.
TTTATGATTTTATAAGATATACAAATATTTTAAAACAAGCCTATTCTTGAAATTATAACATATAAATACTTGGAAAATGCTGACTTTTTTTTGTAATCATGAATTGAAAATTAAAGTGTCATCATATTAACACATACTGCTCATTCACTGGGAAATCTATGCCCAGTAAAGGAGCATGCCTCTGTTCCTTCACTGGTTAGTTGTTGTTCTTCGTATTTTTAACATACTTTTGATGCGGAACATCACTAAAGGTACAAGAAAATTAAAGTTTACCTTTCATTTTCATTAACTTAGAAAAAACCCAGTAAAGGAACACTTGTTCCTTCACTGGTTTTTCATCGTTTGGTGATCCAGTGAATAAACACCCCCTTATCTCAGTACTTTAGTATGCTATGATGCTTTAAAAAAAAATAAAACGTAACTTCAATAACTATATTTTGAATTCTCTTTTTCACAGTGAGAAAAATAAAACTATTAGATGCAATTAATTCCAAAAAATAAAACTATTAGATGCAATTAATTCCACTTCAAACATATAAATACAAACACTCACCTTATAATTTTTTCAAAGAAACAAGGTGTTGCGGAGATAATAACAAAGTCAAAAATTTTTCCAGAGAAGTCTGTTTAAACAAGGTAATCCAAAACATTGCTAGATGACTTCCTATTGTTTGACAGTAAGCAATCAATCTAAAGAAAAACTTTCAAATTCTTATTTTTAATCAATATTTATGAAATTTTCCTTCACTGGGTAGTGTTCCTTCACTGGTTGGTTTACCCTATATTTATGAAATATTCTAGTATTTTACTTTTCAATACTCGAACTAAGCAACTGAAACCTTCAAAATCTGACACTCTGACATCAATTGCCACTCTGCGTTTGTTCTTTCTATTATTGCTTATCGGCAACAATTGTTTATCGCTTGTTTCATTTGAGATAACGATATCGGACAACAGATCGAAGTAGTGTCTGTGCATTCCTATTTATTATTGATGTGATGTTTGCATGTTTACTCAAAATTTTGTCTAAATTGCGATCGCCTCAAATTGACGCATATCCGTAGAGATAGGTATACCACAAAGACAATTTCAATATTTCAATTCTTTTGAAGAAAATAGACTTCAATATATATTTACCTCGATCAATAGATATAAATCATTACTAGAGATAAAAATCAAAATGCAAACGAGTTTTGTAATTTTCCTTATAAAATTCGAAATGCGTCAAAATGACGCGTCCCGTAAACCTAGTGTTAATGTGTTGAATAACCAATGATTCCCTATAATATTCAATATACCATGCAGTCGAAATTTTATACACTATGTTTCCTATTCAACGTTTCATGTAACCGAAACTTCCCTATAATGAAGTGTTTCCTAATAAATGTTTCTGGATACTATTATTTTCTCCTTACATAGTGTTTCCAATCTAACATTTTATAAAATCGATATTTTTCTATTATAACCCACTGGTCGACGCGAGATATCCTCAGTGGTAGACGAATCATGGGTTAGAGTCCTCTTGCTGTCAGGCTAACCGTGGGAGATTAGTTCCGCGTTATCTCAGGGGATGGAGTATTTGATTCCCAATGAGCCGTCACAGGTTCGAATCCCGGTGGTAAATACGAATTCTTCTCCCGGATCGCATTGAACGCAAGTGCTGAAATAAAATATCCTCAGAGGTAGACGAATCATGGGTTAGAATCCCCTTGCCGTCGAGTTAACTGAGGGAGAATTTCGTGGTTTTCTTCTCCGTGTAACGCAAATACTGGTTAGACCAATCCATAAAGTCCTCCGCGAAGGCTAGTCTGTCCCAATGCTTGATTCAAGGATTCCCTTGTCTCCTGGATTGGGTTCAAAATGACAAGACTACGGAGTTGAACATTGAAACCCAAAAATAGGATGGGCTGTTTAACGATGGTTGTAAAATAAAATAAAATATTACTTGCAACCTTCTAAAATTAACGGTAACTTGAAAATAATTGAAATAATAGTTGTCAGGAAATCATGTAATTTAAATTGAGGTTTTGAATGTTTTCATGGTTTTCCTCTCTATGTAGCACAAATTCCGTCTAGTTCCATCAAAAAGTCCTCCACGAATTCAAAATTTCCCCCACTACTTGATCTAGGAGTCTCCTTGTCTTCTGGATTGGGTTCAAAATGAAAGGGAAATGGAGTTGAACATGAGTACCCGAAACTCAAAAATTGGGTTGGCTATTCAACGAAGGTTATAAAATGTAAAACAAAATAAAATGTTTCATGCGAGCGAATTTTGTTCTGAATGTTGTCTTTTTTGTATTCAATCTTTCATACAAACGAGAAACATATTTTAAGTTTAACGTTTCATGCAACTTTCCAATAATAAAGTGTCACATTTTTCCTGACATCAATATTATAATGTTTCTTATTTAACGTTTCCTGTAACTGAAGACACGTTTTTAGTCACGTTTCTCTTAGAAATGTTTTAGGCTGAATCGAATAAAAAAGAATCCTAATATCTCAGAGTGTCTTATTAAAATTAAAACTATAATTTTTGGCTTATACCTCTTCATGCAAAATATCTTAAGGCGTCACAGTACCCAAATAATGACAAAAATATCGATGTTTTTTTATTGCTTATAATAAAACTTCAAACTATTTCAAATGCACTGAAAAAAAATTATCTCTTTATCTACATTTCTCAAAAACTTATGAATGATTTTAAATTGCCCTTAAAACAGAAACTTGATCAACAAATAGACTTTAAAGTACTTTTTCTCATAGATGATAATTTTGTGTTTTAATCTTAATTAAATCCCTAAGGAATTTTTTCTATTGAAGATAAAGCTTTGAGGTAAACTTTTTTATCTAAAGTATAATACCACTTATTTAAACTGCACATGGAATAAGCATTTTATGAGGTATTATAATTTTTACAACGTATTATATATAAACTCTAAACTCAGCGGCGCCACAGCCCAAAGAGGGCCAATGCCTACTGTGCCCATCTCAGTTTTCGTGATCTTGGGCTCTGGGGTGCAGGAGCAGATGTTCCGGTCAGGTGGTCGGCCGAACGCAGAACCCCCAGTGTTTAGTTCCCAAGCATGCTTGGTACTCATTTATCGACCCAATGAAGGGATGAAAGGCTGAGTCAACCTTGCCCGGCCCGAGGATCGAACCAGGGACCTGTGGCACGACAGCGGCTTGTTATATATACCTAACAGGAATTTTTAACTTTTTTTTCTGCTTTTCTACAAAATAATCTATAAAAAATATTCTAATTGATATATCAGCAAATGATTGCACAAAATTGTTAAGATAAATATTGCAAGCACAAAGAAAGAAAAAAATTTTTGAAAATATGTTAAAATTAAAAAATCTTAAAAATTTAAAATTTTTTCAATTTTTTCAATATTGTTTTAAAATTTAAAACAAATTATACAGTTTAACTATTTTTTTGAAGATAAATTATTGACTATAAGTTAAATGAGCATGTAAGGCATTCACAGATTGAATGATTATACTTTTATTTTTTAAAAAAAATGTTGCAAGGGTACTGGGACCCCTTAATAATCTTGAAACTATTTGATCAATAAACATAATTTCGACTTTTATTCCAGTGAAAAATGCGCAGAATCCAATAAATCGCTTGTCCACATGTAAATATAAACTGTCAAATATGGGCAATGTAAATTGTATATAATTACAAAGCTGTATTTTTTATGTATAGGAACTCTTGTATTTTCAGAACGTGTCACCCTATCGAATTAGATTCGGTTTTAATCAATTCAGGGTGAAATATTTCGTCGGAAACAATATCTTATAGTTTGTCTATAGTAAGAACTCCCCTAGCCACTCGTCTGGACCCATGGCGGTAACGAGGCATGGTAGCCCTGTTATGGTAGCTTGACGACCTGTGCTCGAAGTCAAAGCACTTTACGATAGAACAATTAAATGATGAGCAATACCTCACACCCTCGGTCCCCACGCATGCTAATAAAAGTGGTCACAAACCCGCTTACTGACCAATGATGCTTGACTTCTACTGGGAACCGTATGTCTTTACGATCAGTCCACTGTGGTACTTCTCATTTATTAGAATGTTGAACAACCTTTGACCTTAGAACAGGCCAATATACAACAGTGTGAAATGCACAAAAGGGGAAAAAAAGATACCTATTCGTAAATAAAGTTTTTATCAAGTAGAAATAAAAAATAAAAACTAACAAAAAAATACAATGCAATATACAAATAGGAACATATAAAGCAAAAACGAATGTCATATACTTACTAAAGTTTATGCAAAAAATGATTCAGATTGTTGTAGTAGTTCATTTACGTCGCACTAGAGCTGCACAATGGGCTATTGGCGACGGTCTGGGAAACACCCCTGTGGATGATACAAAGACATGCCATCACAATTTTGATCCTCTGCAGAGGGTATGGCACCCCCACTTCGGTTGCCCGACGACCTGCACACGAAGTCGAGCACTTTACGGTAGAACAGTTTAACGAGGACCCATTCCGCACACCCTCGGTCCCTACGCAGACTGATCCAAGTGGTCACCCACCAGCGCACTGACCGCAGCCAGTGATGCTTGACTTCGGTGATCGGCTGGGAACCGTGTCTTAACGATCAGTCCACTGCGGGACAAAATGGTTCAGAAAAAGTTTTATAGCTGAGTTGCCAGATTGTAAAGTATGAGATTAAAGCGTAAATAGAAGGTAGCGGGATATATTCTTAAGATGCGTTCACACNTCAACCTTGCCCGGCCCGAGGATCGAACCAGGGACCTGTGGCACGACAGCTGCGTGTTATATATACCTAACAGGAATTTTTAACTTTTTTTCTGCTTTTCTACAAAATAATCTATAAAAAATATTCTAATTGATATATCAGCAAATGAATGCACAAAATTGTTATGATAAATATTGCAAGCACAAAGAAAAAAAAAATTTTGAAAATACGCTAAAATTAAAAGAAATCTTAAAAATTTAAAATTTTTCAATTTTTTCAATATTGTTTTAAAATTTAAAACAAATTATACAGTTCAACTATTTTTTAACGATAAATTATTGACTATAAGCTAAATGAGCATGTAAAACATTCACAGATTGAAAGATTATACTTTTATTTTTTAAAAAGTTGCAAGGGTACCCCTTAATAACCTTGAAACTATTTGATCAATAAACATAATTCCGACTTTTATTCCAGTGAAAAATGCGCAGAATCCAATAAATCGCTTGTCCACATGTAAATATCAGCTGTCAAGTATGGGCAATGTAAATTGTATATAATCACAAAGCTGTATTTTTTATGCATAGGAACTCTTGTATTTTCGAAACGTGTCACCCTATCGAATTAGATTTGGTTTTAATCGATTCAGCGTGAGATATTTCGTCGGAAACAATATCTTATAGTTTGTCTAAAGTAAGAACTCCCCTAGCCACTCGTCTGGACCCATGGCGGAAACGAGGCATGGTAGCCCTGTTATGGTAGCTTGACGACCTGTGCTCGAAGTCAAGCACTTTACGATAGAACAATTAAACGATGAGCAATACCTCGCACCCTCAGTCCCCACGCATGCTAATGAAGGTGGTCACAAACCCGCTTACTGACCAATGATGCTTGACTTCAGAGTTCTACTGGGAACCGTATGTCTTTACGATCAGTCCACTGTGGTACTCCTCATTTATTAGAATGTTGAACAACCTTTGACCTTAGAACAGGTCAATATACAACAGTGTGAAATGCACAAAAGGGGGGGAATAGATACCTATTCGTAAATAAAGTTTTTATCAAGTAAAAATAAAAACTAACAAAAAATACAATGCAATATGCAAATAGGAACATATAAAGCAATAACTCATGTCATGTACTTACTAAAGTTTATGCAAAAAATGGTTCAGATTGTTGTTGTAGTTCATTTACGTCGCACTAGAGCTGCACGATGGGCTATTGGCGACGGTTTGGGAAACACCCCTGAGGATAATCCGAAGACATGCCATCACAATTTTGATCCTCTGCAGAGGGGATGGCTCCCCCGCTTCGGTAGCCCAACTACCTACACGCGAAGTCGAGCACTTTACGGTAGAACAGTTCAACGAGGACCCATACCGCACACCCTCGGTCCAAGTGGTCACCCACCCGCACTCTGACCGCAACCAGTGATGCTCGGTGATCTGCTGGGAACCGTGTCTTAACGATCAGTCCACTGCGGGACAAAATGGTTTAGAAAAAGTTTTGTAGCTAAGCTGCCAGATTGTAAAGTATGACATTAAAGCGTAAATAGAAGGTAGCGGGATATATTCTTGAGATGCGTTCACACTGAAGTTAAGATTTTCATTTAACTGTGTTACCTCAGATTGGCTCAAAACTTAGATTAGCACAGGGTAATAATAAATTATTCAGGATAATTCAAATTTTATAATAAATAAAAGGTCGAATTTCAAACTTTCATTCTTTCTCCTTCTTTTTATTTCTACAGAAAAGTGAAAGTTGAAGTAGCCGCAAAACTGAAGTAGCCACAACCCTCCAATTTTAATGTACGCTATAATTAAGAACGATACTGCTAATCTGGCAAAATTAAAATCATATTTCAAATTATCCCAGTCTATGCACTGAAATATAATGATTTTATATTTTATAATAAAAAAAATCTTTTATATAAATCATAATAAAAAGAGCTTTCTAAATCTTTTACTTTTAAAATCGCTTACCTACCTTGTTCATCCATTGTTGTAGTTGTTGTAACTCATTTACTTCGCACTAGAGCTGCACAATGTGCTATTGGCGACGGTCTGGGGATGATCCGAAAACTGGCACCAAGGTAGGTATTTTAATTACGCTTTTAATTTTGTTTTAGTCTCACTGACCTGTTAGAATTTATAAATTATAGAAAACTCTTATGAATGGTTAAGTTGCGCGTAAATTTAAACACAAATCACAATAATAAAACTTGCTAGAATATAAAGCCTGTTCGTCCCGCAGTGGACTGATCGTTAAGACACGGTTTCCAGCAGATCACCGAAGTCAAGCCTCACTGGCTGCGGTTAGTGTGCGGGTGGGTGACCACTTGGATCAGTCTGCGTAGGGACTGAGAATGTGAGGTATTGGTCCTCGTTAAACTGTTTTACCGTAAAGTGCTCGATTTCGCGTGTTGGTAGTCGGACTACCGAAGCGGGGGTGCCATCCCCTCTGCAGAAGATCAAAATTGTGATGGCATGTCTTCGGAACATCCTCAGGGGTGTTTCCCAGACCGTCGCCAATAGCCCATCGTGCAGCTCTAGTGCGACGTAAATTAACTACAACAATAAAGCTTGTTCACACATCACCCCATCAGCATAGCATAAGCGGAGTGATACACAGGAAGTTTTCTTCTTGTTTTAGGAGGCTTGATATTGTTTACATTCAGTGAACATTCCATACAATAGTTTAACACAAGTATATTAAATAATAGAACAGTTAACACCTTAGTCCAGGGGTGTCAAACTCAAAAGCTAACTTGGGCCGAATAAACAATGCTTAACTGTAGGTGGGCCGCAAAAAAAAATCAATGTTCATAGAAACAAATATTTTTATTTTAAATAGCACATTGTAATAAACTTATATAAAGTTAAATTATTGTTTGATACTTGACATCTCTTCTCTGCTACTATCCTTCCTATTTCGGGAGAAATTTTTTTGGCCGAACCTACTTTCAAAATTGACCGAACATGAGCGTTATTAATACGGTTTCGGACAGGAGATTTATTTCCATTCATAACAAAAAATAATTGCCCTCACTGATAAGTACTTCCAAACATGGAAATAATTTCATATGCGAATTTTCGAGTATTTTCAAACCTTGCCGGTGAATATTTGTAAAATTCAGGCACAGCCGCTTCAATGAATTTTGCCTTCAAATTTGTGTCGCACTGAATCTCAATCACTTCCATTTGCATACTACTGGAGTCTATATTTATTGAGAAAATCGACGAAAACAAACAAAATTTGTTTTTCGAGGAATCAAAATCTTTAAACCTTGTTTCAAATTCCGTTCTAAGATTTGAAATTTTTTTCTGCGTATTTTTGATACGATGCAGTATCCCTGGAATGGCAGGTGCCGCAAGCCAATTAGAATTTTACATTTTCGCGCGTACAATTTAAAATGATCCGTATAGTTTATAAATAAAGTATATTGTAATTTCATACGCTAGTTTCCTTTCTAAATCACATTTCTAATTTATTTTTACTTTGCGTCGAATATATTGACTGGGCCACAAAAATGTTCATCTCGGGCCGCGAGTTTGACACCCCTGCCTTAGTCCAATCTTGTGAAAATTATTTGAGATAAATATGTATCAGCTACGTATAACATTTTATTTTTTATAGTCTAATATTTCACTGTTCCTAACTATTAGGTCATATTTATGTATAATAGTTTAAAAAATGTGAACACCTTGAAATATTTTTAATGAGGTCTCGCTGATGAGTGCGTTCTCCAGAGGTGGTATCCACTCTTTCAGGACCACCACAATGGGTCAGATACCGTTGGTCATGTTAATTTGGACGTCTAGTTTCTGCCACACTAGATGGCAGCACCGAGACTCTATTTGGATGCTAAAGTGCACTAGGAATTCAATTTTGCCGGAAATGTCAAGAGTCAATAAGGCACTCCAGGGATCTCTTACATGCTGCATAATCATACGACATGGCCGCTGAGGATTTTCTGCATCCCGAAAATCTGGTGTCTGGGCCGGGGATCGAACCCGCAGATTTGGGCTCGGAAGGCCGACACACCTTGAAATATATAAAACTTAAATTTTGTTTTTGGATATTCTCTTAAGAATCTCCATTCGATTCTTCTTCGGAGATGCAATCAGATTACATTTCAGCTTCCACAGCATTGCTTTCTTGAATTTCGATAATCTCAGTGTTTTGGTTCCCTTAAATAACAATTGGATTGCGTATAAATACCCCTAATGAGTATACTTTATATTATTTAATAATTTTAAGATAATAAAATGAGGAAAAGAAAGAAACATAATTTCTCGGTTTGATCAAGATAGCTAACATTTGAGATCAGGAACATTTTTGGATTTTATTAAAATTTACCCTGAAACATTTTGCTTATGTACATTTTTACTTGTTTACTGTTATAATTTCTTGTCTTATAATTTAATACATGGAAAATTAAAAAAATTAAAATGTATGCAATATGTTAGTAGTTGTCGCAATTTATTATGGATTTCAATAATTTGGAATTTAATACTTCTAATTTTAAAAATTTCTACCCTATTGTAATTATTTGTAATTTTAAACGTAACATTTAACTACTTTTCTTCATAAGCGAAGCTCACCCTGACCCCCGCCCCTGTAGGGGTGGTTACTAAATAATTGAAACTAACGACCCCTTAAAACTGACATAATTTAATGACGAACACAAAATAAAAACATACACAAAATACTAACACGACAAACACTATACCTATTTGTACGACATTTTAAAGCGAACTAAACTGCATGAAACATTTACTAATCACGTGACATTTTAAATCGAAATATAGATGGCAGCACACAATTCTTTAAACAGAAACATCCTCCCCCACTATAAACACTTAGGGGGTTCATAAAATGTTATTACATTCATTCAAACTTTAATTTCAAAAGTAATGCAGCAATAAATCAATTACTGAAAATTTTCAGTTTAAGAATCTGTACACCAAAATTAAAACAACCTTATATGAAATATATGTGAATCGGGTTTATAAATCGAAAGTGTCCTCTCTCTAGAACTTATTTCTTTTCCAAAAATGAAAACAAATCTTTAAACACCCAATTATTTTCAGGATAATTTCGATTCAATTCTAAAACAATTTCCCTCGGAATTCTTTCTATTAGAATAGGACTTAATAAATTACCATAAGTTTCGGTATCTATTCCTAACGACTCTAAATTTCTTTTTTGTGACTCAGCACAATCAAATAATTTTCTTAAGCCAATTAAATCATTTACATTTCTAATAAAAGGTAATTTTAACAACTGATTAAGATGTGCTTGGATTAACGAGTTTTTATTACCAAATCGATTCTTTAAAAGCTTTAGAGCAATATCGTAGTTTTCATCCGTTAAAGCAAAACCGTTAATACAACTTGCTGCTATCCCACCTACATAAGACTTTAAATAGTTAAATTTATCTACTTTGCTTAAACTGTTATTGTTATGTATAGCACTTTCGAATTGATTAAAAAATTTTAACCAATGCGCGGGGTTACCATAATATTTATTTATATACAACTTGGGAAGTTTAACAGTTTTTATTAACTGCGATGCCTTCGCGGTTAACTGCGAATTAGCTAAAGGGGGTGTATTTTCTCTACTTTCTCTCATACTTAAATCAACTGAAATATTTCCTTTTTCTTTTGCACTCAAATTATCAACTACATTTAGAATCTTTTGTTTCCATAGAACAATTTTCTCATTATATTCATCTGAAATCGAAACCTCATTTTCGATTTCACTAATGTCGCACAAATCTTCAACCTTGCTATTTACACTTATAAGCTCGCTTTCTTTGTGAATTAATTGTTCTCGAAACTCTTTTAAAGCATTAGTTTTATCTATATCAGCCAAATCATCACACTCATTGAGATACGTTTCAATTTTAGTAATTAATTTGGTGACCTTATTTCTTAAAACTTTGCGCTTAGCCATTAACTTTTCAATTTCTGACATTTTAATAAATTGACAATAAAAGCACAATAAATCAGATCAAGAAAATAACACCAACCTTCACACTGGAACTATCGTCATTAGTACCAAGAAAATAGTATCAACCTCGTTCTGGAACTCAACATTGAAGCATCGATTCGACAACTCAAAATTTCATTGCTCGCTAATATATCCCGCTAACTGACACCAAAAAATGGTTACTAAATAATTGAAACTAACGACCCCTTAAAACTGACATAATTTAATGACGAACACAAAATAAAAACATACACAAAATACTAACACGACAAACACTATACCTATTTGTACCCCTAAGGTATTCGTTGATTTGAGTATTGAGTATAGTAAAGTTCTACGAGCTCTCTGCTTTCGCTTATAGCTCTGTATTTCAATAGGTAAAGCTTAATTTAGCCTATCAAGATTTATATAAGCTCTGAGGCTCTTCTTCAAATTCAACATCAGTCAATATCTATTTTTTCATAGGTAAGGCTTAAGATGGGGGCACGTGCGTCCCCGTCAAACGACAAGACGCTTTCAACCGAAATCACGAATTAAACATCCAGCAGTATTGAGTATTGTAAAGTTCTACGAGCTCTCCGCTTTCGACTATAGCTCTGTATTTCAATAGGTAAGGCTTCACTTAGCCAAATAAGATTTGTATGAGCGATGAGGCTCTTCTTCAAATTCAACATGATTCCACCGAGTCCAACAGGGAACTCCTCGTTGATTTGAGGTCGTCTCCATTCAATGTTTACTCGCTCTTTTCTAATAATTCTTCTAAATGCTTTAGGCTCTATTGTAAGTCTTATAAACCCTTGTCAAGAGGAAGAACGGATAGAATAATTCAGAGAATAACAACAAGCAGAATACACTCAAGGTTACTGCTGGATTCTCCAGGCTTCGCACAGCTTTTGGTAGGTGAGCTTGGAGATAGCGGGTTCGAATCCCGCCGTAACCCTGGATGTATTCCTCTTGATGTCCTTCTCTGAATTGTTCTATCTGTCTTTCTACTTGACAGAGGCTGATTAGCCTAAATTGATCACACAAGCTTGCAAATATATGTAATGTCAGTAAAGGCGGGTGGTACCGCTCGTCCAGGGAGGCCTCTTTGATGTCACTAGCTTAATTTTTAAGAATTCGGATATGAACAAAAACCGGCAGATCGAAGCGTTCTCACGTGTAGTTATCGTTCTATAAAAGTGCTTCATTTTCTCGTTTGTTTTTTCTTTTCTAGTTCTATTTTAGGACGATGCCGGAAACTTGTGTCGTTGTTTGAGAAATGTTCGTCGTGGTATAGGGTTTTATTCACTGGTAAGTCTACTTTCACTTAGTCTTTTGGTTCTTGAGAATTGTCAAAAGCTTCTTTTAAAATGTCATATCGCTCTTATTTTTGAATTTTCGCTTGTGATTGCTTTTTAAATTTTTGCATTGACTTCTATGAAATAGATGCTTTAAAAATATTTATTGTAATAAATTAATATTAAAATGAATTATGAGAATTAAATTAATTTTAAAATATTTATTATAATAAATTGGTATCTATCTATATTATATAAAACGCTAATATGTATGTATCAATAAAACCGATGATATTTCTTTTCTCGCGTTGGCAACAGTTTTCATTTTTAATTGATAGGCTTCGGCGCGCAAGAGCACGTAGTGAGCATCATATGGCTAATCTATATTATATAAAATGCTAATACGTTTTAATTGATAGGCTTCGGCGAGCAAGAGCACGTAGTGAGAGTCATATGTCTAATCGGGTGAATTCTCACAGAATTATCAGAAAAATTCTCACAAAATTATCTTCATCGAAGCCGATGCTTTACATCCGGCGTTCAGTACTATTTCATATTGTTTTACAACACATAGTTTTAGCCCTCTGGTGGGAAAGACTTTAAAACAAAACTTACAACAGTTACTTTTCTCAACAACTGAAATTTAGAATAGTGTGATTAAGAAAAATATGAGAACTGTTTGCAATTTCAAATTAATATTGAAATGCACAGGTTTAGAATTTTCTACAGTGAAAAGTTTTCGGAACTTCAGTGTTCAAAAAAGTATACAAAAGCTAGACGTTAAGAACGTATCCAATGCGCGAGCAAAGCAAGCAAAGCAAGCAAATAATTCTATACAGAAATGAACTGCGAAAGCAGTTCCGGGGGTTGACGAGTGCCAGCGAGCAGGCGGCGAAGCCTCCTAGTATTTTTTAAATGCAATTTTGTGTTTTATTAGAATGCTTAAATGAGCCAGATGTTACTTACTTTTATCTTCATTGGCTGACTGTTAATTTATTTTTTAATTCTATACACAAATTTGAAAATTTAATACATGATGTTTGTTTGGTACGTTTTAACTTTAAGTTTCAATGCTTTCTACTTGTTCGCGTTCATCGTGAAAAAAATTTACAATTAACAAATTAGTTTAAACTATCATAATTTAATATAACTCTAGAATTTCTCAAATCTAAAAAGATGTGTTTATCATATTACTTTATTAACATGTTTTGGAACTTAGTGGTTTTAATCTAAAAATTTCATTTTTTTTTTCTATAGTATGATTGAAAATGAGCGTCGTTCAGAACCATTAAAAGCATTTTAAAAATCTGAGAAATGAATAATTAAGTTTTGAAGTGATTGTTCGATTCTTTTTTTTTTCTTCAAAGGATCATTCCAGAATATTTAGTTAATTTCCGGGCTTTACTTGAAAAGCACTTTTGTAAATATTTTTTCTGGGGGGAGATTTTTGAAAATTTCGTAATTTTGTGAAAGCATCTAAAATCCAGAAAAGTTTTTTTTTATTTTTTATTCCGCTCTTGCTTAGGCAAATGCTTAAAATCAAGGCACTTTTTAACAAAAAGCTGCAAAATGGAGTAAATTTTCTCTTAAATTAACCACTAGTTACGCAACGCTTAATTTTTGAAATTTTCTAAATGTACAGGCCCTAAGTACATGTTTCTTGCTAGAACAGTTTTTCCTGTATATTTAATTCAGTTTAAGTTTTCTATAATAAGGACATTATTAATTTTGACAGGATGCCTTCACTGGAGGAATGTCCAAATTTGGAGCCACCTCATCCAGGCAGCGTTCCTGTTAGAACTGATGGTACCGATTCAAATTAGATCTTTTCTTATAACAGGTCATGTTTTATTATTTATTAAACATTTCTCTTTCTATTTAAATTGTTATGATATTTTGAACTATTTGGTTTTATTAAAAAGTCTGAAATATTTCACATTCTTACATAAATTTTTTGTGATTTTTGAAATTTCTATTTGGGCAGTTCAGATAAGACTTAAATTTTTCAACAATGAAAATTTCAGTAAATAGTTTTTGACCAGATTCAGTATCATAAGGTACCGTGCTAATGCTCGAGGCAAACTGTTGTCAACGTCAGCCATATGAAAGCAATTTTCATGGCACTTATCTCTTTGGGGGATCATAAAAACCTATATTTATGCTTATACAGTCAAACCTCGTTATCTCTAACTTGAAGGGAGAGGAGAAAAAATTCGAGATATCGAAAATTCGAATTATCGAAAATCGCATGTTATCGATGATAGGATAAAGAAAAATGCTTTTTACATACCTTATTTTTTATTCCATATTTATTCTAAAAACACTTTTTACACTTTCATCTAAAAAAGATTCAATTGTTTGCCTTAGAGATGTGTAAGAAAGTTTGTCTATAACACTTTTTAAGTGGACTATAGCTTTAAGTGTCTCCTCTGACATATTCGGCTGCCTCTCAATAAAACTCCTTACAGTGTCCACTGCAGAAAGTGCTTGTTTTTTAGTAACATTGGGGGGTAAATCTTCGATTTCCTCATCCTCTTCTTCTGATAGTTCACAAGAAGCTTTCGTTTGAGCGATGATATCATTGTCTTCCCACTGACCACACACTGTTACTGCATCATCTACGTTTACAAACTCATGAAATTCCATGTCGTCAAGCTTCATGAGTCCGGTCAATCTGTCCCAATCATTTTCGGTGTAGTTTTCAGCAGAATTAACGATATTGATTGTTTGACTACTTTCGTGATCTTTAATGAATCCAGACTTCTACCATCATTCGACCAGAATGATCGTAGAGGAAGACACATAATTTCATGCCTTGTCAGCCATTCTTAAATTTTTCTTTGAATATATTTTTTTAATTTTAGAAAAGAAATCTACATTATTTATGGGAAAAAGCATTCAAGTTATCGAGGGATTAGAAAAAAAAAATCGTGAAATCAAGTTTTTTTTAACATTGAGTGTATAGGAAATTTGAAGTGAATTTTTTTTTTATTCGAGGTATCGAAAAATTCGTGAAATCGAGGTTCAAGTTTGACTGTATCTAATTGATATCTATTACCACATAATCACACACACACACAGCAGTACTAATTACTGAAAATCATCATTCGCGTACTATTATAACAGTCTCTGAACAGCAGACCTAATCTTTGGGTTTCAGACTACTAATATTAAACTACGTATCTTTGATACGCAATCCAGAAGACAGGGGAATTCCTGGATCAAGTACAGGGAGAAACTTGCCTTCGTGTAAGATGCTTGTATGAGGGAACTTACCCGTATTTGCGTTACATGAAGAGGAAAATTACGAAAGCCTCTCATTGTTAGCCTGACGGCTAAAAGGATTTTAACCTATGGTCAATCCACTGTGAATATTTCATGTCAGCGCTGTAGTCAGTGCAAACCTGGTGCGGAATTCCTATCAAGCAGCCACTGCTGGTTTTCGAACCCGGGTCAACTCTTTTGAAGGCTAACGCTCTATCCCCTGAGGCACCACGGCTCTCTATAACTGTATGGTGATATATACGGTTTGATATATATTGTACAGTGATATATATGGTCTCTCTATACTGTATGGTGATATATATATGGTTTCGACCACCAAATATCTTTCCATTATTTTTGCTTGTTACTACAGAAATGATCTATTTTAATCATCACTGCTTTTAAAATAGTATCGCAATAAAAGAAATGTAACATTATGCCATTTCATCAATTTTCAATACCTCAATCTGTACAGATAAAATAAAAGAAACAGCGCACAGGTATGTAAACTTTGATTCTGACTATCCTAGCTAATCTGCAGATTGGTAGTGCTCATTTTAACGTCTTTCGAACTTTTGCTGTAACCAATCTCTCATATAGAATTATACGTAAATTTTTGAGAAATTTGTAACGTCAATAAGATGCATACGTAAATTTTACATACTATGTGGTCCGACATCCATGGAGAATTAATATAAATAATTGTTTTAAATCGTCTGCCAACTCTTGTAAATATAATAACCGCAACTCTGGCTGGTTGCTAGGCGACCAAACTACTTTTTCTTGTTATTAATGTTTTGTATTAAATAGTTTGTATGTCAGTGGAAATAAAGGAATACAATCGCTGTAAAAACTAACAATATGGACGGAATGATATTATCATTGAGATATTTGCTAAAAATGCTTTGGTATAATTTAAGTCATAGTAACTACCCTTTGGTTAGAATGATTTCGTATATTTTACGGAAGAATGTTTACTATTTGGATTCAGTAAAAATGATTCTGTGTGTTTTACGTATTGTCAAAGCAATTTACTATTTAAATTTCGTTGCATTACGGTTAGAATTTATTGACGCAAATTTTCTGTTTTTTTGGATAACCACTTTTTTCTATAATTTGATGTTTCAACTTAGAGCGTACATTTTGTCGCTCTGTTGACGTAAATAACATGTAAAAATGACGACTTATGTTGGAGTTAAACTCCAAAAATCATACAGTATTTTAACAAAATGTCCTTTGGAACTATGACCCAGAAATCTAAATCTAGTTTCGTAAAATTTAAAAAATAAATTTTTTGTCTTACCGAGTCAGATTTTCAAAAACCAGAAAAATTAAATCTTAAATACAAAGTGTAATAGCATTTTTCCCAAAAGGAGAATTTCTAACATCAGTTATTTGCATTCATAAAAAAATTCACATTTTCATTCAAAAGGTAATGATTTTGTTGCCTAAAAAAATAAGTTTTCAAATCTTTACATTTGAACTAACTAATAATGCAATGTAAAAAAACGCATCGTACATTTTAAAGTAACTAGACAGTTTCTTCTACAATATAACGGACGGAAAATAATTCGACAAATGCTGACAGATTTCGCTTTTTAATCGAACTGACGTTTCACATTCGAATGTATAAATAAACCAAATCATTTGCAGCGTTTTTAAAAAGTTTTTAAAGGAGCTTATTTTAGAATTTCATTTTTTAAAAGCCCTTGAAGGTGCTTTTTTCATTGGGTGCTTTTAAAAAGTGCCTCTTTTTTCCCTTTTCAAAAATGAGATTTTTTTTCTTAACAATGTCAATTTTCGCCCCGTATTATTCAAAACCATGCTTTTCACATTCAACGTTTTTACAATTCATTCAACAATCTATTTCAGCAAACCGTCATTCCATAGCCTATGAAAACGCCAAACATTTTATATGTTTGATGAAATACTTGGGATTTGGCATGTGCGTCTACTGAGCTGGGTTCGGTGAAATTATTGCCCTCTCATGTGCAACTCTGCTGCAAGATATTCTCGATTTCAGGCTGCATTTTCCACCCTCTGATATCGAACCGAAAAATCTCTCGATCATTTTATAACGGCTAATGTAATCGAGAAAAGAGTTCTTTGTCAGAAATTAGTTACTTTATCATGATCATGCAGTCTTTGAAAACTATTCTGCATTTTGTTAATGTACATAGTGCTTAAAAATATTTTTTGAGTGCTTAAAAAGTACTTAAAAGGTGCTTATTTTTTGTTGATAGATTTGGCTACGCACTCTGCTTTAGTTCTCTACCATGTCAAGTAAACTGATTGATTGGATTTGAAGTAAATTTCTGTAATTGGGTATACTATAGCCTACGTCACAGATCGTGTTATTCCTACTAAATTTAACTAGTAAACAGCATTTTCTGCGAACCTGATTTCTAGCAACAAGTAAAAGCATCAAACGAAGTGTCTTTTTTATAAGTCGCTACTCGCCTTGTTGGAATTGTATTAGTCTAGTTCCTTTGAAAATAATTTATATTGTTGTTTTACCGAAGTTCATGAATTTAGTAAGCATATTTAAAACTCAGTTTATTAATTAAACTAAAAGGTAAATGTTATTCCTAGTAAGTGGAAGTAGTTGTGCTTTTTTCATATTATACCCAATTTGAGACATATTTTAGGTATCTAACGGAAAGTTCGTGTCAAAGTATGTATATAAGATCATCTGCCATTTCTATCCTTATAACCCAACACAAATTTGTTCTCACATAAAAGGCCAAAAATAAACTAAACATAAGTTTTATTTCTTCCCAAGACAAAGGACATAAACTTTTCACAAATTTAGCATTTTAAACTCTCAAACAATAGTTCATTCAATACAACAAAAAATCCGTCTGAATAAAAAAAACCATTACATGTATGTTTAAATATAAAAGTATTGCCTATAAACTCGTGCAAAGCATGTCATTATTAAAACACTACAGTGTGTCTCATAATTTCATCTAATTATTACAATATACTAATATAATACCTGATATTACAAATATTCTATAGTCATATAATATTTGAGTCGCTCAGAAGCCAATGCGGTTAAGTCCAAAACACAACAATTGAGAAAATTAATGTTTTTTGATACATTAGTTTTTAAAATTCCCGGTTTATTAATTTAATTAGAAAAGTGTATAAACTTTTTTTTCGAGGTGTAAACTCTGCAAAAAAACAAGATATGTACAGGATGTGTAAATAAAAACGCAAGTATTTATTGAAATAATGACAGCATCTTAAAAATTTTAGGACTTATTCCCTTTGGCAGTTGAAAAAGATAGGAAATATATATAGTCTACTAGTATAAACGAACTTTTATTTTTCTCAATCATCACTAGATACAGTGACTAATAGAAAATAAACTGTTGGATTATTTCAAAAATTGTTTTTTACTTCAAAACAAAAGTGGCACTTTTCTTTGTTTTGGGAAATGAAAATAAAATAAATAAATAAAAAAAACTAAAAACACCACATTTTAAAAAAATACTACGAAAAATACCATACCCCTTTTTTTGGTGAAAAAATACTACCGTAGAATTAAAAATACTACGTCTGATGTTACTATGAATTTCTTGTTTTTCAGTGTTACCAACAAATATCGATAGAAGAAGAAGAATTTAATTTTTATTTCAAAGTTTATGTAAAAAAATATTGATAAAAGGTGGACTTATTCACAATGGCATCTGAAATTATTATATAACCAACGAGTAAAATCCTTTAATAACTAAGAAGATTATTATTTATTTCATCAAAATTTCCAAAAATCAGAAAATATCAAAAAATGGACTTAACCGCATTGGCTTCTGAGCGGCTCATATCATCTCATTTATCAAATCGTTGAATTTATATTATATATCGACGAATTTAACTAATTGACACGCTAACGTCAACAAGAGCAAACCGGTTTCAGTCACATAAAAACAATAAAGCTGTATAGTATTACGTAATAATTAAGATTTTACATAGAATCTTACAGTGAGTCTAATAATTTGGCCTTTCCTGAGATACGCTTTTTTATTTCATCTTCTTTGTTAATGAACTTCTTTTCAAGTTAAAGACAAAAAGAAAAAAAATTGAAGAATCTTGGAATAAATTTTAAATCTTTTGTATGCGCCTTTACTTTTCCAATTTCTCAACTGTTGTTTTCATGTTTGTCAAACGATTCTTCTTGCAAATCGTATACAATAATATTCCATTCCTTCCTTCTTTTTTTTTTCTCAGGGAGTGATTTTCTTTTTGAAAATTTCTTTTATGGAATTAGTGCGGTTCGCCACTCATTACCACGATATGAACTCATTATTTCTTTTGAAACTTATTAA
Organism: Parasteatoda tepidariorum; assembly: GCF_043381705.1. Taxonomy (NCBI): domain Eukaryota; kingdom Metazoa; phylum Arthropoda; class Arachnida; order Araneae; family Theridiidae; genus Parasteatoda; species Parasteatoda tepidariorum. The sequence goes on along the minus strand of NC_092208.1, from coordinate 1,004,390 downwards.
GAAATATGCAAATTATTGCGTTATAATCGAAAAGGGTTCGGAATGAATAGGAAATCTGTTTTTTTTTTTTACTTTCCTTTCCTAATGTGTTTTGGAAAAATTTTAGTTTTAATAATGGTTGAATTATTTTCACGTCTTTCACTTCATGAATTTTAATAAGTGTTTATTTCCTTTTGTCATTAGCCTTTAAATGGAAAGTTTATTAAAATGAGATCGAAATTATCTTTTAATATAAAAACATTGATGAAGTATTCTTCTGTCTAAAATTTTTACACCAACATCATCTATAACATCAGTTATAGATTATGTGAAAGACGCCTGATTTTCTAATGTATCTCGCTTTTTTTTCCCCTGTTTGAACTAATGAAATGAATATTGAGAAGAAACTATTCATAAAGAATTAACAGCTACTAATAAAATTGATAATTGTTATACTAAAATTAATAACTATCAATAAATGGAAACAATATAAATATGTTGAAATTGACACAAAACAACGCTTATAATCACAGATAGTAAAATGTATATAAAAATCCTGTGTTCGTTTTGATATGACATAAGACCACCTTCTTCAATTCATTCTTTTTTTTTTAGATATTCTTATCTGACATTATAAGACGTATCTATATCTCTACGTCTTTTATTTAACTTAGATTTATTATTTGTTTACAAATTTTATTGTAACTGTGATATGTGTGCAATTTCGATGCATAATTAGTTTGTACTTGTTCCGCATGACTTCGTGTTTGCCTTTTGTGTTAAGTATGAAATAAATATATAGTGAAAGAATTGAATTATTTGTGAAAGAATCATTTTGAAAGAATACACTTCACTCACTCAAAAGAATGGATACTTGACGAGCTTCGTTTACTCGAAATAGAAAAAGAACAGTCGCTAACGTAAACAAACGTCACGTTGCAACAACCAATGAAGATCGAGATACCGACACCACGTCACCAGCTGGTATCTCATCATACACTCAGGTTAAAAACTGCTCACCTGATATTCACCCTATCCAAATCAATCTTTTTGACTGGAAGAGCATGTAGCGAGACTGATTGTTCCATTAAATCACTTTTCAGTGGTCTTCAGCTCAGTGGCGTTATTTTCTACCCCAAACAAGTCTAGAGACTTTGTTGAATGGTGTGATATTGAGTTTGCGTGCAGCAATTTTCACGCAGATATCCTAACTTATGTAGTTTTCCAGTTTTCAACACTTTTGGCAACAGTTGCATAACATATGATAAATCGGTTTCTATTTCGCGATGGCTCAGAAGATAGAACATTCGCCTCCCGATGAAGTCAGCCGGGTTTGAATCCCAGTGATGACTGGTTGGTACGAATTCAGCATCTAGCTTGCACCGACCACAGCGCTGACGCGAATTATCCTCATTGTTAGACGGATCAGGGAGTCCTTTTGCCATCAGGCTAACCGTGGGAGATTCTCGTGATCTTCCTCAACTTGTAAAGCTAATGCTGGTTGGTTCCATCAAAAATGTCTTCCACAAGGGCAAACTTTACCCGATACTTGATCCAGGAGTTTCCTTGTCTTCTGGATCGAGTTCAAAATGACAAGGCAACGTTGGTGAAGATTAGTAGTCGTAAACCCAAAAATTGGCTCGTCTGTTCAATGACGGATATAAAAGAGATACAAAAGTTTACCAAAAGATCGCCTATTTCGCCAAAAGACTCGCCTTTCAAAGTCACTTGTAGCTGCGAAATAATATCAAACAGAAGTAATAACTCGACTACTTTACATATCGTATTAATATTTAATACAGATGGAGTATGAGAACTGGTTTTTCATAAATATTGAGATGACTTTACTTCGCTGTTGTCTGCGTCATTTTTAATATATCTTACTGTTTCCTTAAACAAAATGAAATTTTTTGAAAAAACCTTATTATCTTAAAAATATTAAAATTTAGAAGAAAGAAAAATTTAAAGGCAGCCAAAAAAAATATGGAAAATGATTCATTTCGTCGTAAGCTCACGTGATTCTATCCGAAAAATAGAATGCTTTCTTATATTGTGTAAATATAGCTAAAGCAAAATATATCAATACAATAGTGTGACGAGCATCAAACAAATTGCAGCGAAATTAAAACAAATTAAGCAAAAAATACAAAATAAAACATGTCAAGCAAAATAGAAAATAAAAACATTTATGAAAAATATAGAAAACCCAAAATTTAACATATAAATCAAATTCATATGTTTTTCCTCTGAATTACATCTCTCAAAAATGATTCAAAATATTTTCGTAACTAGTTTACCCGTTTTCAAAATTTAAAAATAAAAGTTTAAATAGAGAATAGTGGGATGTATTTTATGGCGCATTCTTACTGAAGTGCACATCCGCATTTGATTTGTCAGTTACTTTGGATTGGCCCGTAACTGGATTTGCACAAGGTAATTACTGGATATTTCGAAGTTTATAGTTAATAAAAGGTCAAATTTTAAGAAGAACAGTTTAATGCTAATGAATTTTAAAGAAATAATTAACATTTATTGAAAAATTCCTTATTAAATATTAAAAGATTTTTGCCCGAATCGGTCATAGTAAAAATATCAATTTAGTTATTGTTGTAGTTAATTTACGTTGCACTAGAGCTGCATAATGGGCTATTGGCGACGGTCTGGGAAACATCCCTGAGGATCATCCGAAGACATGCCACAGGGGCCCCCATCAGGGGGGAGGGTGGGCGCACGATGCGCCCACTTAAAGCTTGGGGAGGAATTTTTACACTAAATAAAACGAATAGTTTGGAAGGGGAATTTAGAATTTGCTCAAGAATGCGCCCAAGAGCTTGGGGCGCACTGACATGCCATCACAATTTTGATCCTCTGCAGACGGGTGGCACCCCCGCTTCGGTAGCCCAACAACCTGCACGCGAAGAGATAACAATTTAGATAAGATTTTTTTTTTGTGTGTGTTAATAACTTTCTTATAATAATTATAAAATACAATGAACTCAATTATTTTATACAGAATATAATTATACCATTCGGGTATCGTTTTTTTTTTAATGAAATTTTGAAAGAGTTTGTTTCTTTGTTTTTAAGACAAATAAACATTACTACAAATTCTTTTAATTCTATTTATTTGATTAAAAATAATATTTAAATACATGCTTTTATAAACATTAGAATTCCATATAATTAACTTATTTATATGAAATTTAAAATCAAACCTTTTTATCGTTAATTCAATAATGCAGATATTCTCTTCTTTTTTAATACTTAAATCCATAAAATTTATATTAATGCTATCATCATGATTACGCTTTTAGGTGTATATATTATTTAACAAAAATGTATAATTTTGAAAATTTTATGGAAAATGCTTTTTTTGGCATGATCATCTCATGCCTGAATTCTTTTTAAGCTAATATTACTTTAATTTATTGAATGACATTAAAATCGGAGTCTAATTGCTTTCCTCAATTCTTATACCCACTATGAAATGAAAACTCAATAGTTTTAAATTGATATTTATCGAATTAAATTAATATTTTATTAATTTCTTATAGATCACTAAAATTAAATGAATAATTTTTAAATTTAACATTTGTTAGTGGCGCCATCTATTTTCTTGAAATAAAACTAAACGATATGCCATTTGCCTACCTACTTATAATTTATTTTTTAAGTTTTCTTTTGCTTGTTAAATGTTTTATATTACCAGAAAACTATTATTTGATCTATAAGAAATCAAAGCAATCGTCTTTTAAGATGTTTATTTTGCTACTTTTTGATGCATGATTCTCATCAAAATCCAAGTGAGTGAATATGAATTATTCATTGAACTAATACCATGAGTAATGCAAGAATAAATTTACTAAAAATTCTATCTTTTAATTCCAGTACATTTCTATTGGATTGTAAAGATTTTTTATTATATATCTGAGCGAAATTCTTTGCTTGTCACCGCAGCGCTTTTATGAATGCGCCGCAGAAAAAATGTAAAACAAGTTTCTCAAAAAATTCTAATTGTCAAGTAACAATATCTATAAGAGTGAAGATGAACAAATGATCCACGAGGAAATCAGATTCTTTTGCAAAAGTTAGTTGAATTTTTTTTTTTTTTTTTTTAATTTAAACGACTTAAAACTCCTCATGCACCACAAAGTATAGCATGAGGCTTACAGTTGTAAGTAAAAAACAAAAGGAGAAAAATTTACAAATTTACACTAAAAACAAAATTCCGCAAGGCCGCAAGACTTTCAATACTTTTGACCAGTTCTGATAAGACAGGTGGCCAACAAATTGAAAGACGTCTCAAATCAGTCTTTAAATTCATTCGGGCACTCGCATGGAGACTACAGTGAAGAAGAATATGTTCAGCATCTTCATCAGCATCACCGCAAGCACAAATTCCACTGGTCTGCAGATGGAAACGAAATAAATATCTTTTAAAATTTCCATGGTTTGTTAAAATTTGGGTCAATTTAAAATCAGTTGCAAAGAATTTACATTGCAAACGGTGAAAAATGGATGGAAAGAACCTTTTCGTCCAGAGCGACCGAGGCGAAGCAAGAAATTCTGCATTCCAGTCCGCAATGATTTTATCTCTAGCGATGCGCTTCCAGTGAGAAGCTGGAACAGACACCCTTAAGTCTATTTCACCACACGTAGCTTCCCTAGCCAATTGGTCTGCTCTTTCATTGCCCAAAATACCGCTATGGCCACGAACGTAAGAAAAATGAATAGTTACGTTTTCAAGAGCGTTCAAAATCGAGTGAATTTCCACCACAAGCTTCTCAGTAGAAGTCGTGTCACGCAAAAGAAAAAGTGAAGAAAGAGAATCTGTACAAATGAGATATTTAAAAATTTGGTTTTCACTAAAAGAATTTTGTATCCACTTAACAACCAGGTTTATACACAAAAGTTCAGCCTGGAAAACAGTACATTCATTATGTAGTCGGTGCTTGGCAGTAACCTTCTCTGTTCCATTTTCATAAATTACAAAAGCAAGACCAACCCTTCCATCAAGCTTACTACCATCCGTAAAGCAGATAGTTTTATATTCCTGAAAAACATTATTTACATAAGGAATAATTATAACAGGTTTCCTGCATGCTGGGTGGGGCAAACATGAAATAGGAAGCTTCCCGTCCAGGGTTAGACAATCGTTGTCTTTTATCTTCTCCTTTAATTCAAGATTATTTAAGATAATTAAATCAATAGGCGGAAGACCAGCGATAACAAAGACCGCATCATAACTAACAGTTCTATATCCCCGAATAATACGTAGAAGAATTCTTCTTTGAGTTCTTCTAAGGATTCTAATATTTATCTTCTTTCTCAAAGAGTTTCCCCAAGATCCTGAAGCATATGAAATAAGTGGTACAATACCTTGATTATATATTAATTTAAGAACATCTGTTTTAACCCCATAAGTATTTTTTGAAATTCGCAATAAAGCAAGAAGAAGTTTTTCACTTTTACTGGATACATAAGATATGTGCTGCTTAAACTGCAGTTTATTATCAACAATAACTCCCAAATACTTTATTTGCTTTACTTCTTCAATAGGTTCATTCCCAAGAGTCAACTGAATAACCCCATCCAGTTAGTTGAATTGATGTAAAAAAATTTCATAACATCCACTTCAATAGTAGTCCGAAAAGTAATAGATACATTCTTGAAATTATATTTATATATTAACAAAACAGTTTCATTCCGTTATATAAGAGAATGAGTTTGCATAACTTCTATTTTTTTTATTAGTTTTATCTTTGTCAATTTTAAGCAGATTTATTCAACTCGTGGCGTCCTCTATTACTTCAGAATTAAACTAAAAAGTTTGCATCCATTGAAGTATGTAAATATTAAAACTTCTAATTTATTTCAAGTTTCCCCGTAACAGTTAAATATTCATTCATTTCAAAAACAATTTTTAAGAAACAATAGAAATTAAACTAAGCTTTATCTCTTTATATTCATTCATGTCCCTTTATTTTATATATTTATTTATTTACCTAAACGCTAAACTTTAATAATATTCAAACATCAGATTTCGATTTTTTGACAGAAGATGGAAATGCGTTGGGAAGTGGAAATGGGAAATATATAAAATAATATTAATAATTCTCTCCTACTTTAGTGTATATTTTCTTGTAACGTGTTATACTTATTGTAATATGTGAACTTGTTATATGATACTCGCAGGAAAATAAATTTTATTCATTAAAAATATTCAACAATTTTTTTTGCTGAATTATAATTACATTTTTAAAAATTTTAGAATATTTTCCTTTATATGATAAAATCTTTGTCAAATAATCAAAAATAATTTTACGGTAATATTTATATACATTTTAAAATCTCATATAATAAATTCACGCTGAACTGAATGGTTCTGCAACAAAGGCACCGGCAGCGGGATGCAAGGGGGTGCACTTGCACCCTCTGTTTTTTTTTTTTTTTTTTTTTAAAAATTTANCACTTGCACCCTCTTTTTTTTTTTTTTTTTTTTTTTAAACAATTAAAGATTGAAAAACAATTTTGTTATAAAGGAATTTTTTTTTCTGAAATATTTTTATTCAAAAACATGTAAGTAATTATTGATACATAACAATTAAAACATCGTTTAATCAAAGGAGAATTGTAATCGTCTTATTAGCTGTCCAAATCTGTTTGTAACTCTTTCAATGAATTCTGAGTCATCTTTGATGCTTTTCTTATGCACACTGAGCATGCACAAACTACTCAATCTCTCGTAGACCGATTCCATGTTTTGATGCGTCGCATTGTACTAAAAGTGCGTTCAATAGTAGCTGGAAGAGTTAGGCCAATTTCGATTGCCTCCTCTACAGCTGGATAAAACGGTGTGGCCTGAATGACTAAATCGAGGGATTTATAAGAATTTTCTCTATTGAAACAGATGAAAAAAATTAACAGATGAAAGTATATGTAATAACAAAACAAAATGTAATAACAGAATATTTAAAAAAAATTTTTGGGGGGTGGGGGTTGTTTGTTAGAGGGTTGCACCCCCTTTTATATTCTGCCGGTGCCCTTGTTCTGCAATCATATTTAATAAACTTAAATAAGAGATTTTTATTTCTAAGTGCATAAGGAGATTCATAATACAATTCAATTTGAATAACAATCAATACTTATATTTATTACATAAAAGCTAGCTAATAAAGCTTTAATTTATGTTTCATTATTACTATTGTACTAATTTGATGTTTATCCAAAACATTGTTGTTTACCTTGCATTTATCTGAAATTCGTAATGTTAATATAAAAAAAAATATTAGACGGAAACGTACAAAAAATATTTTAAAGAAATAAAGAAAAATAAAAGAATAACATTTAAAGCAAATTAGATTTAAATGAATGTGCACATTTATAACATGTTATTATAACATGTTATTATTAAAAGACTATACAATATATTGATGACGCTATTTTACATTTTGTACAAAACTTTAACATTTAAATGACATTAACACTAAACTAATTTTAAGACAACTGTCTTAAAATTACTATAAGAAATATACTGGAACTGGTTTATGATTGATTTACATTTTATTAACAAACTGCAGAGAAATTATATTAGGGAGGAGCTACAAAAAGATGTAACAGAAGGCAATGCCGAGAAATGCAGTCAGCGAGCTCAAAATCTCTCTTTAGTTTTTGTAGGTAGTTAACATGCTTTAGTGGGAAGACGTCTGAATTCATTACTCGTGTACTGTCTTAAGTTTTTCTTTTCTATTCTTTTTCGATACGTTTTGTTACGTAATTTTTGCTTAATTTCTTTCGTTTTCTTTTGAATTTTTTTTGGTGGTCGTTACACTTTTGCTTTGACTTTATAAACACAATGTTGGAAAGAACTCCATTTTACAGATAAAATCACGTGAGCTGATAACGGGATTCTAGCGTTCCCTTATTTTGTTTTTCAGTTTTTTCTTTAATTTTTCTTATAAATTTTTACTTGTCTTTAAAATATTTTGAAATTATTTGCTGTTTATGCGCAGAAAAGAAAACTTATTTTTTCTTTATTTCCTTCATTTTTTTCGTTAATCTCTCTATTATTGAACTCATAAATCAAATTGACAACGATTAATTGGGAAAACGTGAAGGTTCTCTATACATCAGCATTCCTTTACGAAAATGAGATTTTTCAAAATAATGAAAGATATTATCCCAAGATAAATTTTTTCTTTATAACGAAAATGAGCGTTTTAAAACATCATGTGCCAAGTAATATAGCAATAAGATGGTTACTTACCTTTACTACTTTGGTTATTATATTCAATATCTGATGAAAATTTTGTAAACCTTCAGCATAAATATTCACAGATATGGACATTTTATGCTTAAAAAAAGAACTATTTTTTGCTTAACGTCCTCTAACTATAATAGACAATAAAATTAGGCAAACTTTTTGGGGCGAATTAAAAAAATTGCCCGAAATCAACATAACTTTTAAAAAATTGCTTTAATGTTTGCAGCAAAATTAAAGGTATGCACTACATTTATTTAAAAAATATAATAGTTTTGTTGAGAATTGTTTCTGGTAACTTTTGAAAAAAGTCAGATTTAAATGTTTTAAAAATGTTCTAAGTAATTTTCTAAGCAGTTTTTGTAAATTAAAGAGCTTTGAATGGTGAAGGATTTTCTACAAATTAAATTTCTGCACCGTTGAAAAATATTTATTAAAAATGACAAATTGTCATTTTTAATAATATTTTCTTTCCTTACACTATCCCATTTCCTTGTCTGCCAATTACTGTCTGGACAATTATTGTTAGGTACTTATTGTAGAAACTTTTTAAATTTTCAAAAGATTAAAAACAGAATTTTTAAATAGGTCTCCAAATACAACTCACAACAAACTGCTAAAATATTTCCGCTATTACAAAATTAAAGAAAAAAAGCAATTAACGTACTACTTTAAATCCTCAAATCTTTCCATTTCTGACTTTTTTTTTATATATATCATTGCATATTAAAAGCGACTAGAAGTGTTCAGACAAATTCGAGGAATTTTACAGACAAACGTTAAGATTTAAGAATGTTTCAAGGTACCGTCATGTGGGGCTACTTTGCGCAAATTCAAATTTGGCACTTTTCAAGTACTGCTATTCAGTATTATGTTTTTTTCACGTTAAAAATGTGTTTAATTTGAAGATGGAAGTCTCCTCTATTACTCGTACTACAAGCATTTTTTCGAATTTTAAAACAATCTCAGAGTGTGTTTTTTTTATCCAATGTCAACAACTTTCCGAGAACGTCGGACGTCTAAAAGTGTGCGTGGAAACTTTAGCAGTGAAATGCAAAGACATTGATAAAACAATTGTCGTAAGTGCAAAATTTTTATTTAGATATTAATAAACAATTATATCATGTCGGCGTTAAAAAATTTTGAAAATTAATAACAAATGAACGGAAAATGAAAAAAAAAATGCACTGCAGTGGGGCTATACTTTGTGCAAAGTTTCATTCGTTTCTTTTTCGACAGAAAAATGGTCAGACGTTATAAAAAAAATACCTAGAGTGAGAAACTACCGTGATTACACTTTAGAAAAGCTGCAACAATGTTTGCAAACAATGTATTTGATTACTTATGTTTACAATGCTAACAATATTTGTGTTTACAATGCTAAAAGTGTTAACACCAACGTATGATGGTGCACAACTTGCAACACGAACAAACAGTAATAAACAAATGGAAAGAGGCAAAATCAAGACTGCCAAAAAGGCGAGATATTCAAAATCTAGCAACCATGTCAACTTTTTTAATAATAAATAACAAAATAACTAAAGCAAATATTCACTCCAAACTCCCTAGAATTACATAATAACATTAATATCTTATGAAATACGGCAGATTTGAGTTCAGAAATTATCTAATTTATTTCTTTTATTGAAAACAAAATTATCCGTTTGAAAACATCGCCTATCAGAATAATATGTAGTAAGCAGCTGCAAACTTTTTAACCGGAACTAGAGTAGGTGCCGAGCTCGAGATTGTTATTGTTTACATTCCTATTGAAAACACCATCCATTGAAACTGAAATTTGAGGACTGTATCCAAAAGATTTGAAAGCGTTTGGTTACCTTGTTTATTGTTCTAAATAATGTTCTCTGCCAAGCGCCATCTATCTTATTTCAATAAGACAGGAATCATTCAGTTACCATATAAGCTAAAAGCTAATTTCTGTTTTATTCCAAATTATTCATTTTAGTCTCATTTGCTCACAATTTTTTCATTATTGTGCGTCCCGTCTTAATAAATAATTTTCATTTGTACGATTTTCTATTCAGTATAATGGCTGGTGAAGTTATTGTTGATGCCTTGCCTTACATCGATCAAGGTTATGATGATCCTGGTGTGAGAGAAGCGGTAAGAATTGTCGTTGCAACCAATGTTTAACATAAAATTCTTCAAAACAAAATTGATTCATTAATATTTTTTCTGTTGTAGGTGTTATCTATGGTAGAAGAAGAAACTCGTCGATATCGACCGACTAAGAACTATCTTGAACATCTGCCACCTTTGAATTTGCATGCATTTGAAGTATCAAAATTAATTTATGTTTTTATTGCATATTGCTTCATAAAGGAATTGGGGGTACCCTTGGTTTGACGTAAATTTTCGTTCACTGAAACAAAGTTTCTTGCTACCATGATGTTCTTTGCTTTCAGTGAAATCGCCTTCTGGTTTACTGCAACTTCTATTTAGAGTTATGTGATTTGCATGGGGATCGTTGGTTGTTATGTGTCCAGCTTGAAAGATTTTCATACATTGATCTCTGCGATTTCATATATTGATCAAGATTGTCAGCGGCTCTCCATAAACTAAGAAAAAAATCACTGAAAGAGACTTACTTAAATGGTGTAACTCCTGTTCAAACATCTACATGTTGTTTTTTTTAAATCAAGTGTATAATTTATTTAGTGCCTTGATAATTGAAGTTGGCGCAAAACATCAGATTGCAGAAATATTTCCTCCCGTTAAGGAAATATTTTTGTATCAAGAATTGCCGCTCCAACTACAATTGCCAAGGTGCTAAATAGGTTTTAAATTTGCAATTTATAAAAAAGGAGGGGGGGGGGCTTCAAGTTATACCTTTCAAGTTAGTCCCTTTCCGTGATGTTTTTTTTAGTTTCTCGCAGGCCGCTGCCCAGAAGTTGCTAAGACTTGGTGATAATTCTGCGTCAGATCATACGGAAATCTTCCCATCCGGTATTTTCAATAATGCAGTTGTATTTGTGGAAAAAGTTGGCCATTGTGCAATTTTGTTCACTAAAATATATTCGTAATAGATGAAATATATCTAAAAAATAAGTAAAAATATTTAATTACTTTTTCTTTTTTTTAAAAAAAGAAGAAAAAAAATTATGTTGATTGCCTAAATTTTAAAATGCTAGTTGTCTTCCAGTTTTGAATAGGAAAAAAATTTATAATTTAGTTTTGATATTCTAATTTGATTTTACAATTAGAATTATTTATTTTGGTATTTAGAAGTTTAAAATTTGGATTTATTTCATTTTTCTTTTTTAAGTATTGTGCAAATTTCTTATTAAATAAAAAAAAAAAAAGAAACATTAATTTTTGTGTTTTATCTATCCTACGTTTCACTATACTTGGGTTAGCCAATATTTTGTTAATAATAGTTTAGACTGAATATATATTAGAGATTTATTGTATAAATTTTGAACTTGAAATAATTTTTTTTTCTTTATTTATTTTGATGCTTTAACTGTAGTTATATTCTATCTTTCTTCCGAGCTTTATTGTATAAAATTCAAAGTAAACTTGAACATTTATTACTAATATTTAATTTTAATCAACTATTAGCATTGCATATTTTGCTTTAAGTTTGAGTAAGTTATCCATTTCTTTTTTAGACTGAAGTCATTAAAACTGAATTTGAAAGATTACAAGCAAGATTACCAATGGATGTATTGAGTATGAAAAGGTAATTAATCTTTATTTTTTAATATTTATATAAAAAAAAGAGTTCTGAAGAAGGAATGCTATTATTATGGAAAATAGTTAAGCAATATACTGTTCTCATTTGAAAAGAAATATATATTTTTCAATTACAGATTTCTCCAAACTTAAAGGTTCCAGATTTTACACGAACCCTGCAGCAGAATTTTTTCGAGCTATCTGCGGCAAAACTGTCTAGCAGTAATCTTTTTCTTCGAGATACTTTTAATAATAACAAACATATATGTTACTCATTTAAAATAACAAAAGTGCTGTGTTTGCAAAAGACAAAACTATATATATATATTTTTTTCACTGGGGGTTTCGCGTTCGACTGACCACCTGACCAGAGCATCTGCTTCTGCACCCCAGAGCCTAATGTCAAGAAAACTGAGATGGGCACAATAGGCCTTGGCCCTCTACGAGCTGTCACGCCCCTGAGTTTAGTTTAGTAGTAATAATTTTTTATTCTAATATTATGGGTGATATTCTAGCATTGTGTGGGGAGAAAGGAAATGCTCAAATTATTTGCTTCTTCGCCTCTTGTAAATAATCATCACAATGAAAAAAAATAATTAAAAATCCTGAAATTGGTAGTAGTAATTGCCGATAAAGATATAGACGACATCACATGCATCGGGTGCCTCGAATGGATGCAAAGTTTCTAATTATTGCCTTAAAAAGTAAGTACTCAACTGTACGATTTGAATTTTTTAGATTGTTTGAAATGTATCAGGATATTTAAAATCCATGTGACTATTAAAAGTGACTATCAAAATGCATGATTCAAATATTATGCGCAAATTTCTGTAGGGGGGAAATTTTTTTTTTTTAACTTTTCAAAAGAGAAGTTATTCAGCAGTAACATAATGTGTCTCTGCGATTCTGCCACTGGGTGCACATATAAGTTGAAACACAACTGATTTACGAAGTATCTGAAACTTTGCTATTGTAATTTTTTCAGATTTTTTTAAAATTACTTTATTAAAAGTAAGATAATGATTTTAGCAAGAAGCGACTTGAAATGAATATTATGTTTGAGAAGAATTAAAAAGAATCTACTTTTGGTTATTTCTTTCACCTTGTTTCCAGACCAAATACATACCTGAAGTCAAACTATACTCTGCCAGCTCATTATCAATTTTAGAACTACAAAATTCTTTCTTAAATATACAATTGTTTTTAAGTATAAAATTGTATGTGGTGGGACATGAGCACCTGTTGCAATATCTATAAGAGGGATGCACATCCTGTATCCCCTGCCATATAGGACAAAAAAAAAATTAAGATTAAAACATTTTTTTAAAAATAATTTTTAACCTGTTTTTATAAATTATTGTTACTTTATTTGTTATATTGTTATTTTTTATGTTTATTATATTGATGCTTTTTACTTTATTTGATCAAAAAACTTGAAAAATGTAATTTAAAGATTTAGTTAAAAGTAATTATATTTTATATTATTCAATTATATTCAGTATATATCAATTTTATATATATATATATATTTATGTCTGTGTATATATATATAAAGATTCTGGTATGCATAAGCTCATTTTAATTCGCTCCTCACTATATAGATTTCCTTTCGTGTACTGTTCTGCAATTTTTTTACATTTTATTTTTTGTTTTTTGCTTGATATGTTTTATTTCGTATNATATATATAAAGATTCTGGTATGTGTAAGTTCATTTTAATTCGCTCCTCACTATATAGATTTCCTTTCGTGTACTGTTCTTCAGTTTCTTAGCATTTTATTTTCTGTTTTTTGCTTGAATATGTTTTATTTTGTATATATTTTTTACTGAATGTGTTCTATTTTTTTTTTAATTTTTTTGAATGCTCCTCACAATATTGTATTGATATATTTTGCTTTGGCTATATTGATACAGTATTAGAAGGCACTTCTTTTTGCGTAAATAATCGTCTCTGTTGAGGAAGAGATTATATCTTTTTTTATTTTGCTTTCCATATTATTAATAATTCTTTGTAGATAATTAAAAATTATTTTAATAATTTTCTTCTCTTATCATTATTTTTTATTATTTTCCATATTTTCTCAATATTTTAATATTGTAAGAGCTCTTTTATAATTTATAAATTTTAACAGAGCTTGAGCCTAAAACGATTTAACAAAATTATTATCACAGCATAAAAAAAGTGTTAGGCTAGCCATGTTTTGAGTGGTATCTCTTATTTGACTATATTTGTATAAAATAACACCTCTTCTTATTTTTTGGATTACATCATAGCAAGCTGCAGATTTTTTCAAATTCATTTGTAGTTTGTTTTGTTGAAGGTTAGATTGACAGAATGTGTCATATTGAAAACACTACTAGTATAATAGTGTTGGATGATGCGTTTTTTCAAGCTTAGATGTAAAAATCAGTTGGAAGTAGTAAGTCTCGTGACAAATTTTGACCCCTAGTGCCATCTGCACTTACCTTTTCATGGTGAACCATTTATACTGTATAGTATGAAAACAACCATCTGCTTTATGTACTTATTCATTTGTGTCTATTATTTAGTTTTTAAGGGGTCACAGTACCCCTTTCTACCCTTGCAACATTTTTTTTCTTAAGTAAAGGTATAATAATTTATTTTGTGGATGCCTTACATGCTCCTTTAACTTATAATCGATAATTTGTCTTCTGAAATTAGTTAAAATGTTTAATTCTTTTTAAATTTAAAAAGAAAATAGAAAAAATTCAAAATTTTTAAAGCCTTAAGGCTTTTTTATTTTAACATATTTTCAAAAAAAAAAATTTTCTTAATGTTAACAATATTCATCTTAACAATTTTGTGCATTCATTTTTGATATATCAATTAGAACATTTTTTATAGATTATTTTATAAAAAAGTAGAAAAAGAAAGATTAAAAATTCCTGTTAAAATTGCAATACCTCATAAAATGCTTATTCCATGCACAGTTTAAATAAGTGCATTATACTTAGATAAAAAAGGTTACTTCAAAGCCTTATCTTAAACAGAAAATTTTTCCTAGGGATTTAATTAAGATTGAAACACAAAATTATCATCTATGAGAAAAAGCACTTTAAAATCTATCTGTTGATCAAGTTTCTGTTTTAAGGGTAATCTGAAATCATTCATAACGTTTTTAAAAATGTAGATAGGAAGATGTGTGTTTTTTTTCCCAGAGCGCTTGAAATAGTTTGAAGTTTCATTATAAGCAATGAAAAAATAACGATATTTTGGTCTTTTTTTGTGTACTGTGATCCCTTAAGAGGTGCTTAAGAGTAGTCTTAAATGGATTCAATTATATTTACTCAGTTACTTTGTCATTAATTGAAAATAACAAACTAGAGATTTGAAAGAACATTTTTTTTTTGTTTTTGTTTTTGAGAAGTGGCAGAATGTATTCTAAATGTGTAGGCTAAAATGTTAAATGTCTAGTATAGGACACATTAGGAAATTGCTATTCACTGTAGCATTTTTAAAATGGTCTTTCTTTCTTTCTTTTTTTTTTTTTTTGAAAATTAAAACTTTTAAATGATTAAAAAAACTGCTAATATTAATATATAATGAATTTCTTTTAAAGAATTTCTCAGAATATGTGAACATTTCAAAAGTCATAGCTGCCAACTCTACTGGATTTTGCCAGTTTCTCCTAGTCTATTGGTTTAATAAAAATTCTCTTGGTTTTTGTACATTTAAAAAATGCCTAAAAATTGAGTAAATTTCCTTAAAAATCCCTATTGAAATAGAATTTTTGTGCAGATTATTGCTTGTTTGAATATTTAAATACGTGTCACTAATACACAATAAAGCAAGTCTTGTTTTTACAATTCACTTAACTATCTTTGAAATAAATACTTATTACTATTCAAAATTATGAATATTCATAATACATATCATTTCAAGATAATTTAATATGAAATCATAACTGGAAACTTTTGAAGTTTTTCTATTTTAATGACTTTAAAAATCCCTAAAATTCCCTATATGTAAAATATTTAGTATATTTTGTAACAATTATCTTAAATTTTTATTATTTCGTAAAATTTACAGGATTTTTTCCTATCCATTTTGGCAGCTATGAAGATTAATTTCTGAAAAGAATTTTAAGAGACGATTATTAAATAAAAGAATTGTTAATAATTTTATGTTTGGTAACAATTATTTATATAACAATTATTTATATAACAATTATTTTTACATGAATACATCAGCTTAAATAATCAGAATAATGAAACTAGAAGAAGATGTGCTGACATAAAAATATAAGCATTTCCTCTTCTTATTTAGAAAAGAACCCAGCTTTAAAATTACCTGCATACNATTATGAATATTCATAATACATATCATTTCAAGATAATTTAATATGAAATCATAACTGGAAACTTTTGAAGTTTTTCTATTTTAATGACTTTAAAAATCTCTAAAATTCCCTATATGTAAAATATTTAGTATATTTTGCAACAATTATCTTAAATTTTTATTATTTCGTAAAATTTACTGGATTTTTTCCTATCCATGTTGGCAGCTATGAAGATTCATTTCTGAAAAGAACTTTAAGAGACGATTATTGAATAAAAGAATTGTTAATAATTTTATGTTTGGTAACAATTAGTTACATAACAATTATTTTTACATGAATACATCAGCTTAAACAATCAGAATAATGAAACTAGAAGAAGATGTGCTGACATAAAAATATAAGCATTTCCTCTTCTTATTTAGAAAAGAACCCAGCTTTAAAATTACCTGCATACCACGGTTAGAACAAAAATTTCACACATTTAGAAAAAGCTTTCGAAACTGTGATTGGAAAATGAGCAGTTGAAATTTTGACACATAAAATTTTATGTGTTTTCTTTGAGCACCATCCAAAAATAATATATTTAGGCAGGGTGCGTAGTGTTTTTAGAAAGTGCGTAAAGGTGCTTATTTTCAATTTTCGTTTTTTAAAAGCCCTTAAAGGTGCTTTTATCATTGGTTAATTTTAAAAAGTGCTTAATTTCCCCTTTTTTAAAATGAGATTTTTCCTTTGATTTCCTTGATTTTCGCTTTGAGTTATGCAAAAAGACACAGTTCACATTGTTCTATTCAACGTTTTCACAATTAATTCCAACTCAATCTATTTCAGCGTATTGTCAGTCAGTGGCGTATGAAAACGCCATTCGTTTTGCATCATTCTAAGTTTCATGATTTTTGACAATTGTCAAAAATAATACCAAAATGTTTTTTTTTTGGCATGACAGTTGAAACAAGATAAAAACGTCAATTGTCAAAAACTTTGCAACCCTGCCTAATTGTGATATTTTTTTTGAAGAGCTTAAAAATATTTTTTGAGTACTTGAAACGTGCTTAAAAGGTGCTTATTTTTTGTTGAATAATTTGGCTATGTCCCCTGTAAGGTCCCAAAATTAGCGTTTGTAAGTTGGTCTGAAATTGCTAAAATTTGTCCTGGACAGCCATAAAATAATTTATCAGTTAGATCCCTGGACCAGCATTTGATGTGAAGTTTTATCATGCAAGGTTGGGGGTTTAGACATTATAAACTGGTTTTGGGCAGGACACCTTGGTTTTACTGTCTTAAACTGTCCAAAACTGTCTAAAACCTTGAACTTTGGTAATAGTTAAAAATTCAGAAAGGTGTTACCATTGTGCACATAATTACATATTTAATAAATATTTGATATTTTTAATAAAATTTGCTTTAACTTATTAAAGGAAAATAATATAATATAGAAAAATATAAGTTTTGAAGCTCCACAATTCATTGAACAACAAAATTGATTACCTTATCCTTTAAATATGCTTTATATACTGAAAAATTATGTTTTCCCATAATGATAAGTAATGCAATATTAAAAGTAGTCATCAACTTTTTTAATAAAACAAAAACTTGTCCTCATTTTGTTACTTGTTCTAAAATTAGCCTTTTTTTCACAATATTTTATTTTTTTTAATTGTAACAATTCTAACAAAGGGGTTTTGGACAGAACGGTTTAAACTCTGGATTAATCCATTCTGTCCTAAACCTTGCCAACTCTGATATTATGCTCTTCCATATCCTTCCAACATTTATGTTTCATGTAAATGTTATTTATTAGAGATGGCAAACTAAATGGTGAAAAATGTGCAAATTTGTAATACAGTCAGTATCGGTTATATGGTCAGCTCATGGGTCCAGAATATTATGACCATATAAGCGGTGTGACCATATGTGCGATAACCAAATATATAGTATAATTAATATGGCGTGAATATATTCTGGAATCAGAATGTATTTTTTAAACAAATAATTCAACTTTCAAAAACGTTTAAAAATTAATTATTAAGGTGCATAATAAGAAAGAATGCAAAAATAATTTTTATACTTTTGGAAAAATTTAATTCTTTACCTTAGCGTATGCACATGTTCAAAAAATATTCCGATAAGCTTGTCTGTTTCATCTTCTTGGTTGTTAAAAGAACTTTTTCTAAGTCTCTGATAGTTTTTAAATGTTCATCTGCTGCATCTGAATTTGCTAAAAAAACACCTTAAGTCATTTATAGCCTTAAGAGCATCAGCTGTTGATACAGACTTTTTATTGCATTCAGTATCATCGTCACTTCCTTCAGCGTTCAGATTTAAGACATTAGATACAATGCCTTCCACAGTTGCTTCCCAATTAGTGAGGACATCAACGTCTATTTGGGAATACAAATTTACGTTCGGCATTGCATAGCCTCGGTTTCGAAGATTTTCTGCCAATTCAGCTAATGGAAGATCTTCCTCAGGGTCCTCTAATGATGCTGAAGAGTCTGGAGAACTGTGGAACCCCGCGTGACGGAAACAATTTTCAATAGTTTTCGACGACACCATGTTCCAGCTTTGGTCAATATAGAACAGTCTTTTAAAGAACTGTTGTCAAAATCAGCAGCTTCTCCGCACAGTTTCTTAAAGAATAGGTTATTTCTTGCATTGAATCGCTGTATCCAGCCATAGCTTGCAACAAAATTTGATCCTCCAAGTTCTTTAGCTATTGCTAAAGCTTTTTCTTTTAGAATATTCCAGGATATAGGAGCATTTTGTGATCTTGCATATTTGATCCATGACAGAAGAGCCTTCTGCACATTCTCATAAGGTGACACACGTTGACGTTTTCCTTCTCGGTCGCTAATTGAAACATCTGGAGAGCTACGTTTGGCTGCTAAAATGTTATTTAAAGTTGTTCGCGGTATAGAATTTTCTTTGGCAAAAGTAGCTTTTGAAAGGTTAGACGTTTTAAACTTTTCAACCAATTCATTTCTTTCCGATATTGTTGAAATCTTTCTTTTCGAAGCCATAATGAAAGCATTGATACGTTATTCGTTCAGTAATCCAATAAAAATGTTCTTTTTTCTCAACTTCAACTCCTTTTCAAGCTCCGAGAGATAACTACAAACGATCAAAAGACATTTTGCCCTTGGATGGGGAAAAGAATGCGAGTGGTCAAATGAGGAGAGGGTGAGAGGGTACGGTCATCAATGAATGCAAAAGAGAAAAGAGGGTAGGGTGACGAAATAGAGGGGGAAATTCCAGTTCTCTCCGGGGGTCGAAGGAATGTGTTTACCTTCTGGTCATTTTTCTTGTCTTCCTGTCTAAAGAAATGTCTTAAAATGTATCTTTT
>NC_092208.1:879505-984315 GCF_043381705.1 Parasteatoda tepidariorum | reverse complement strand
TTCGGTACTTAGAAAATTTCTGACGTTGCCGTTGAAAAAATCTTGCCTTCGTGGAGGACTTCTTGATGGAACTAACTCGCATTTGCGTTACATGAAGAGGAAAATCACGAAACTCTTCCATGGTTAGCCTGACCACAAGGGGACTCTAACCCCTGTTTCGTCTACCACTAAGTATATTTTACACCAGCATGGAGGGAAATTCGTATCGAACATCCATCGCTGTGATTCGTTCCCGTTTACCTCATTGGAAGGTTCTATCCCCTGAGCCACCACGACTCTACATGCATCTTTTAAAACATTTATGTATATATTTTTAAAGCTTTAAGTACAAATAGACAAAAGCTGAGATAAATAATTAATATATACTGACCGACACGCCTTTGTATATATTTGTCTCTTTCATTAAAAACAATGCTGTGTTACAGTATTGTATGTGTTTTCATCGTTTCACACTGAAGTGTTACATTCTAATACGTGATGATAACAGTATGTAGCAGAAATACCAATTTTATAAAATTGAAATAGAATTCATTTTACAATACATCTGCATCATCTTTGTTAAAAAGATTCTTCTATTCATCATTGCTTTTATGAACAAGATTAGTTCTTAAAAAAATGTAAAAATGTATGATTATATATATAATTATTTCTATTTCTTAAACTAATTTTTTTTCCTATTACGCTTATATTCTTCTAAAATATCTAAAAAAAAGTAATATTACAAAACATTTTGCCTTATTATACAGTCGAACCTCGCTAAGTCGAATCTCGATTTCACGAATTTTTCGATATCTCGAAAAAAAAAATCCCTTCAAATTTCCTATACATTCAATGTTAAGAAAACCTTGATTTCTCGGATTTGTTTTTTCTAATCCCTCGAAAACTTTAATTTTTTTTCCATAAATAGTGTAGATTTGTTTTATGAAAGAAAAAAAAATATTCAAAAAAAAATTTAAGAATAAAAAGCCAATTCTCGTAATCATAATCAATTCTCAAACAAACGCTTTCTGCAGTGGACACTGTAAGGAGATTTATTGAGAGGCAGCTGAATATGTCAGAGGAGACATTAAAAGCTCTAGTCCACTTAGAAAGTGTTATAGACAAACTTTCTTACACATCTCTAAAGCAAACAACTATTGTATCTTTTTAAGTGTAAAAAGTGATTTTAGAATAAATATGGAATATTAAATAAGGTATGTAAAGAGCACTTTTCCTTATTCTACCATCGATAACATGCGATTTTCGATAATTCGAATTTTCGGTATCTCGAATTTTTTCCCCTCTCCCTTCAAGTTCGAGATAACGAAGTTTGACTGTAATTGTGCAAACAATTATAATAAGTCAATACAATTATAATTGGTCTGAATATTTATTCACAATCATACTTCATAGATTGACACTTAGATAATAAAAAATAGCATGAAAAGTATTTGTTACTGAAAGAATTATATGATACATAAAAAAGAAATAGATTGTATAAAAAAAATTTTTTTTTTAAACTTTAGTTCACAAATTGAAACACTGATGGCGCTGTTAGACGATTTCAAGCGTTTCAATGGAATACTATTTATCGCCATTGCTTTACAAGTAAAGCGTTTACTCTTTAATTTCTGCTTCAGATTGGACATTTTGCGTTAATTATATTTGTTATTTAAGTCACCATTTCGTATTTAAAAAAAAAAAGATGTTTTTCTTTAAAGTGAAAGACCGTTTTATGAGAAGTATTTTGTTTTATTTATTCATCGTATGCGTCCTTCCAAGAACTACAGCAAGTAAGTACTATTTTGTTATATTCTGTACTTATATATATATTTACCTAAACATCATTTATAAAGTTTAATAAATATTTTAAATTAATGCCAAATATTAAGTTCTAGGCACAAGTATTTTATTAAATAACAGTTTTTACATGAATTAATGTCTATTTACATTATTTATCTAAAATATTTTTTTTAAATTATATGTGTGGTATTTTGAAATACATTGTTATATTTACAGTTCAGGTTCTGCTAAATTTTAATTGTGATAATTACATTTACTGAATGTCGCAAAAATAATGACTTCCTTGAAAACATTTGTAAAAATATTTCTAATTAATAACGTGATATATGATTTTAAAAAAATTTTGATTTTAAGAAACAATTTTTTTTTAGTAAAATGTCCTAAATAATGGTAAATATGATGAAGTAGGCAATATTATGAAGTATGACAATATTATGTAAGTTCTCTACAATTTTTTTACATAATTTGCAATTAGTAACAAATATGTTGACAATATCATTTAACTAAAATTACGAATTTTGAAATTAATATGATTTTTTAAAAGGCAAGCGAAGCTTAAGTGTTTCTTCACTGGTTAGTTTACCCTACTTAAAATTTGATAAAATATGGGAGGAAAGAATGTGTTATTTCTTTTATCAAATTTTTTAATGACTTTGAAAGATTGTTCAAAGAGGTTGTAAACACATTAGCATTTTATGTATTCATCTTTGATTAGATTTAATATTCAAATAGGTTTGACATTTGCATTATCAGAACTATTTTTTCCATTAAGGGGACACTATACAATCAAAATGAAAAAAAATCTTTCAAAAAATTTAAATTTTACTACGTAATAGGCAACAAAGCATGTTTAAATCTGAGGTTTTTTTTACAGAGTTATAAGATTGCGAATTTATAAAGGTTCATGCCTAAATATGGAGTTTTCGTTGACAAAGTTGTTTTTCCTCGTAGTGGAATTTTTCACAATTCTCACAACTTAAAAAAGTTCCTTGAAGACCAGTTTTTGTTTCATTGTTATTAAAAAAAATTTGCCAATGAGCTTTGCTTAATTCTAAATGTATTTGATTATCTATCTTAATTTATTTATTTCATAACTGAACAAATATAATTGAAGCATGATACTTGAAGAAATTTTTCTCGACAAAATAATAATTTAATGCCAAGTTACGATATATTTTTATACGGTAACCATAACCACGTAAATTCAACTGAATGCCTATAAACAACGTATTGGGGAAAAAATTTAGCTTAAAAACATTAAAATTCGTTCGCAAAGGAGCTTTTTAATAATCAATAGTAAAAAACCATACTAACTAAAACAACGTATTGGGGTANGGAGCTTTTTAATAACCAATAATTAAAAACCATACTAACTATACTTTCAAAGCTAATTTTTTTAAAAAAAAATTTGTTCACAAGATTTTAACTATCAATGTTCTGTAAAAATTTGAAAATGATTGAACAAAAATTGCTTGTCTTAAACGTCCTGTGTTTCATTTAACTGTTAGAATACATTATTGGACGCACTCTGAAGATTCGATGTAAAATCTTAATTATACAGTTTTTTACGCGACTGACACCGATTTGTTTACATCAATTGGATAATATTGTAACGCAATACGTTAAAAATAGATACAAATGGTAAGTCATGCATAAAATCACATGCTCGTTTAAATATCAAAGTATAGCATAAGAACACTACAGTGCCTCTAAACATTTGGTTCATTTATTATACTATACTAATTATGATGTAATAAATATTCTATATCGTCTCATTTATATTATATGTTGCCCAATTTAACCATTGGATATGTCACGTCCGAAATCGGTGGTTGTTGACTTTCACCGGTGAATGTCGACAAACACCAAATACGTCGGTGAAAGATTTCATTACATTCTTGTACATTCGGACCCTCACCGGTGTATGTCGACAATCACAGATATGCTTTGGTGAATGTCCGAAATATTTATTACATTCGATTTGATATGAATTTATTCGTGTATATAATTACATTTATTCGATATTTTAACCCTACACTGACGTTTTTTTAAGGTTAAGTGCCACTGCCCGGTATACATTTGCCCGGTATACCCAACACTGATGTTTTTGTAAGGTCAAGTGCCACTGCCCGGTTTACCCTAGAGCAGGGATGGCGAACCAATGGCACGCGTGCCATTTATGGCACGCGACACAATATTTTGGGCACTCCACCGATCACAATTGTTATTACACTATGAATTGTTATTACACAAATGTTATTACACTATGAAGCATATGTAACAATTAAATTAAAATTCACAAAAAACACACAAAATAATAAACAATTATTAATAAAAAATTAACAATTAATGCTAAAAAATTAACAATTAATGCTAAAAAAACAATTAATAACCCTATTAAACAAGCTAACAATAAATAAGTAGCAAAAAAATTAACAGACCTGCTCAAACTAACATCTTACAACCTAATATAAGTTATTTGTCATCTAATCTGCAGCAACAGAAGTAACACTGGTGTTACTTTAAGTTGAATTACGCGTATAACTGAGACATTGCAAAATTTATTATTTTTCGTAGTAAATAAAGAGTTTTGAGTTGATAGTATTTAGTATTATTATTTTCCCAATAATCACGAAGTCAAAGTTATTTGACGGCACGCCTATGACCTAATCAAACAATTTTTTAGAAAAAAGGGCACGTTGTTCTATAAAGGTTCGCCCCCCCTGCCCTACACTGATGTTTTTTTAAAGTTAAGTGCCATTGCCCGGTATACATTTGACCGGTATACCCAACACTGATGTTTATTTAAGGTCAAGTGCCATTGCCCGGTATATATTTGCCCGATACTCCAAACACTGTTGTTTCTTCTAATCTATCGTCAGTAAGTATTAAAATATAGAATAACTATAAATATATGAAATAAATATAATAATATTAACGAATAAATTTATATCAAATTGGATATAACAAATATTTCGGACATTCACCAAAGCGACTATGTGATTGTTGACCTTCACCGGTGAGAGTCAGAAATAAGGGTATTTAGCAAATATTTCGGACATACACCAAGCGACTACGTGAATGTTGCCATTCACCGGTGAATGTCGACATTCTCCAGATTTCGGTGTTTCACCGTAACAGATACACAAGCTAAACAAGTGCAATCCGGTTTCAGACACGTGAAAACAATGATAATGTATGGTATCACTTAAAAATTGAGATTTTACATAGATTCTTAGAGTGTGTCTAATAGTTTGGCCAGGAACTGTTTATACTTTCGCTCTAAATGAATAAATTTAATATTTTGTTGCTAATAAATGAATTCCAACATTCTCTATACAACAGGTAATTCTCTGAAGATCCAACCATTCACTTTTCCTCCAGAATCTGTAATAAGAGAGAGGGCGAGTGCCACATGCACGTCATCATTTGGAGAAAAAATGAGTTTCAGTTGGTTGAAAAACGGGAAGAGATTAACCAAGGGAAAAAATATAGACATCAGGTCCTTCCCAGATCTCTCAGCTCTCGTCATTGATCCATTAACTGAAGAAGATTCCGGGAATTACACCTGCATCGTCACCGCACGTGGAATGAAAACCAGCCATACAGCAAATCTAGAAGTCTTAGGTAATAAACCTTTAAGTTCTGTGCTGCATTATAGTGAATACGTTGAGAATGCTTTTATTTCTCGTTTACAAGCGAGATCTATAAATCCCTCGGAATAATTTAAACTGTTCACGTCATGGCGATCGAACTCTTTTTATTTTAATTTGCTGCCAAAAGAGAGATTGATAAAATGACGTTGAGCTGTCTTTTCGCATCCAAATTCTATATTCGTTGCCATCTTCAAAAATACTTTATAAAAATGACTGCATTTTGCATAATTAAGATATATATATATATATATATATATATATCTTTCAGTTTAAAAATACATACTTATCGATATATATTTCCAATTGCAGTCCCACCATCTTGGGTACACGTGCCACGTGACGTCGATGCCTTGAGTGGAGACACGGTTTTCCTAGATTGTAGTGGTCAAGGAACCCCTAAACCTTTGACTACATGGTATAGAAAACAAGGTAATAATCTTTATTTGACGCAATATCCACTTCTTGTCGCTACATTAAAAGAGATTATTTTAGTTTTATACTACAAATGCCTTGAAAACCAAGTATATAATTTCAGTTTTTTTCTTTAATTTATAAAGTTTGCAAATGTATTTAAAATATTATAACTCAATTGAAATAAATTTGTGTATGTTAAGTTTAAAAGCAAATTTTATTTATAAAGAACAATTGCTTAAAAAAAAACGAACTTGCATAGATTGGTTGTGTTATGCTCTTATAATTAATTTTTTGACGATTAGTGTTTTCACCTAAGAAGAATGCCAATAGAACAATTGTGCAACCTGTTACACTAACAGACAAAAATATTTTCTTAGTAATAAGAATACGGTCTGTCTCAAACATTTAAACACTCAGCAAAATTTCGATAAATATTGAAAAATGTGTGGCGTAATGACTCTCACTGAAATATAATGTTATCCTAAAATATTCGTTAACTAAAATTTTATTAATAGTTTCGTTAATAAAATAGTTTGTGATTTCTTAAAATTTTGTTCAAAATAACTACTTCAAAAATTTTAAGCAATTTATGAAATTTTTAAGAACTGAGAGATTGGTTGGTATTTCTCATATTTCCTCCCAAGCGTGAAGACAGGCAGATTATTTCTAACCAAGAGCTCCAACAGTGTCGAAATCTCGAAATTCGCAAAGAGAAAAATTATAAATTAAAATCGGCAAAATGAATCTTTCTGAAATTTTTAGTATTTTAGATTGATTGAAGTGAGGTGTTTATCACAAGTGTTGAAGAACAGAGACCCAAAACTGATTGTATAAACTGATAGACAAATTTCGAGATTAGCAAGAAGGCAAAATATGTCAATTTGCCGAATAAGACTGTCTATAGACTTATTTGAGAATTCGATGTATCATTTTGAAAAAAGAGCATTTAAGTTTCTTAAGAGCATTTTTGATGAAGAACACCACCATTTCTTTACCAGGCTTGTTTCTATGCATTGTACTGTTATTTTGTTGAAATTCCGAAGACTTGTAATGCCACTAATAGAAAAGAATACCAAAGGGCAGTTTGGTGTGAAAATATTTACTTTTGAAAAATGTCGCTTATCTTTTTATTGCGCTAATCTTAGCAATATTTACCATTCAAGTTAGATACAGCAAAAACTGAAAGTACAAATAATGAAAATACAAACATTTCCAACTAATCCTGACATCGACAGGAAGACAGCCACCACTCTCATCAGACTAAGAACAAAACATCATAAAAACATGAAAATCTCTGCAGAGGGGACTAGAAAATGTCAAAACTGTGGCAACTGTCTTAATGTGGAACTCACACCATATCATGTTTTTAACTGGCCTGAACGCCTTCACCTCTTCAACTACCCTACAGAAGAAGATTTATATTCATTTAATGCCATAGAGATAGTAAAGAATATTCAAGCACACCATGAGATATGATTCAATTGAGGATACGACACCAACCAACCAACAAATATTCCTTTAACACTTAGCTCTATAAATTTTCGCACAAGAAGTTCTAATCATTTTAGCACATTAACATAGGTAATATCTTTATGTACATGAAAGTGATTTTAAAAACTAAAAAAAAACTGATATTAGCTTTAGATGGAGGTGTTCACGAGTATTGATTTATTCATTTATTTAACTAGGTGACCAGACAGAGTTTAGACCTATAAGGGTCTCGAATCACTTAAATGCATTGACCAATGGGACTCTTATATTAGTTTCAATCCAAAAAACAGATGAAGGACTTTACAAATGCAATGTTTCAAACAATATTGGATCACCTCTTCTTAAGACAGTTGCAGTCAAAGTTATAGGTATGTAAAAAGATAGTGCTCTAAACACGCAGTCGCCATTTGTTATTATCTGCACAGTTGTGTACTATGATAATTTGTAATAACTAGCATTTTTTTATGTATACGTAAAAGCATTCTGAAAGAAGTGTGAACATGAGTAAATTATGAATATTTGTCAATATTTTTTTTTAAAAAATATGTATTAATCAGACATGTTTGCATAATTTTATTTTGACTGTTTATAATGACGTGCTATTATATGCTGTGTATAGTTTGCAAGTAGTTTTATCGTAACGTAAATACAATAATAAAGTGGCTTGTTACTAGTTGTTGGTATTCAAGTTAACTTAGTATATATTATATATTTTTTGTCATATAATTCATTTTAATCTGTATTCTATTACGATAATGACAACTGAAATTCGCTTATTGTTTTTGTTTATCTTATAAAAAGTAGCACTCTAAACTGCAAAGCATATTTCAACCATCTAGTCCGATAACAAAATTTATGAAGTAAACCTGCAGCAAAAATCTAAATTTCTCTGTGCAGTCTGACAGTTAATTAAGACTGTACAAATTCAGCTTAATCTAACACATGTATTTACAAAATTTGGTAAATGTAAGATTCTAAATATTATAAGAGTAGGTAAGTAAGTACTTCATTTAAGGCAAACTAGAGCTGCACTAATGGGCTATTGGCGACGGTCTGGGAAATATCCCTGAGGATGATCCAACCATGTGACATCGCAATTTTGATCTTCTGCAGAGGGTGTGTAGAACAATTTAACGATGATCAATACCGCACACCCTTGGTCTCCATGCAGACTGATCAAAGTGGTCAACCACCCGCTTAGTGACCACAGCCAGTGATGCTTGACTTCGGTGATCTGCCAGGAACCGTGGCTTTGCAGCCAGTCCACTGAGAGACCTAAAAATTATACTTTATGCTGTTTAGATATTTAATTTAACATTATGTTAGTTGAATTCTATGCAATGATGCTAAAAACTTGGAAGAAATTCATGCAGAGTCAAATCTTTAACTAAGTAACAAAAAAAAATCTTTACTTCTTTGCCCTCTTAATTCAGCTTTTAATTTTTTTTTTCAAAACAAATTTAGAGGTGTTTTAAAATGGAGTCTCTGCAGTTTTTCCTTATTTGTTTGTTCGCTTCTTAAAATTACAAGTAAAATCAAAGCGGAAAAAAAAATAAAAAATCTGCAGTTCTAGATGATTTCTGCAGCAGATAACCTGCTGCTTAGGAAACATTTAAAATAAAGAGAGCAATTACTTTTTTCTATCCTGATTATAACTTGCAAAACGATGTTATATTGAGTTCATTAACCGCTTTATTTAAAATTTGTTTTTAAAGTTTTCGTTACATATTATCTCTATATATATTTCTCTTACACGGCGACAAAAAAAAAGCCTCATTACAACTCCCCGAATAGCAACGCTAGAAAATCGACCCATGATTGCCGCTAAAAATGCCATATGCCAGATCTAGCTGAGATGGCTCAACATATAGCGCTTTTAAAAACGGAAACTGAAATAACCAGAGAGAGCATAAGCTAGGCAAAGGTGAGTAGTTTTTGTCGATAGATCTCTATTTCAGTATTTTGTCGAAATAGTATTTAGTATTTAGTATTTTGTCTTTTTTTCACGAATTTATATATTATGAATTTATTTGACGATTTTTGATTTATATCACGAATTTATTTGTTTTACTAGAATTTATTTTTTTATGCCGGTTTTCCCATTGCAATTCACTTATTTCAATTTTTAATAGACCTAATTATATTCAAAATTTTAGCCTTTTTAAAGAGATATCAGTTTTAGAAATTTTATCTTAAGATTTTATACTATAGCACATTTCTAATAGGTTTAACGAATTACATGTCATTTATTTGAATTCAAATTTATTTTAATGACTTAGTATTTACTAAAAAGATGTAATTTTTAAAAAAAAAGTTGTTATATGGATTTGAATGATTGTTTTGAATTCTTAGAATTTGTGCCTAAGTTAGTAGCGAGCGAAGCAAACCATATAAAATTGCGTAGCAATTTTCGGGGGTTGGCGAGCGTTAGCGAGCAGGGGGCGCAGCCCACTAGTTCTAGTTATTGCCGTATCCTTTTTATGTAACGAAAGTTATTGTTGTTGGGATCATTAAGTTTGATTATAAAAATACTCTCTTTAATGGATGCAACACTTTTCGTGATTATTTTCAACCCGATGGTGTGACTCATTTCAAACTTTAAAGATTTAAAACTTTTCTGTTCTATTTGTTGATTTACGTTACTGCTTCCGCCATCATTCTTTTAATATTGCGTGTGCAATAATACAGATAGATATTTTACAACGCTATATTTTTCTATTTTTTCTTCTGAGGGGTAAATCTTTTGCTGTATAGTGTAGGTTATACGATTTGTACTCTTGACTTTATTGTTAATGCTAAATTACTTGTCATTCCTGAAATTAAGAAACTCTAGATTGATCCCGGAGACTGTATGTAGCTTAAATTTGTGCATTCATGTCTTCTAATTTTGTTAACAAAAATGTATTGTTTTTCTCTGATATTACTTTTTCTGTCGGAAAACTGAAAAGTCTTTTCCTATATGCATAGCCGTAAGTAGCACTTAAGAATATTTAGTTCAAAATTTTTTTAGCATTGACTACTGTAAAAATTTTGAACTAAATACTTTTAAGTGCAACGTTCGGCTACGTGACTTGTCTGAAAGTACGTAGTGCTACGTGAATTGTCTGAAAGTACGCAGTGCTACGTGACTTGTCTGAGCTTACGCAGTGCTACGTGAATTGTCTGAACGTACGTAGTGCTGCGTTAATTATCTGAACGTACGCAGTGCTACGTGAATTGTCTGAACGTACGTAATGTTGCGTGAATTATCTGAACGTACGCAGTGCTACGTGAATTGTCTGAACGTACATAGTGCTGCGTGAATTGTCTGAACTTCGGTATTTTTCTTCAGTGAAGGCATGCTTGTTCTAGATTAGAAATCTTTTTGACGCATAGCAGTTAGACTTTTAAAGCTCACTGTTTATTCTAATCACTTTATTATGATCTGACTTATTTATTAACACGAGTGAAAGCGTTGAAAATTTACTAAAAAATTGCTTGAGTTATGCATACATAACTCAGATAATGATTTTTTTTAAACACTCTCTGTTCTTAGTTATACCATAAGGTGATCACTAATGGCGACTGGTCTTATATTATGAATGAACATTTATAAAATATGTTGACTTTTAAAACTACACTAGTGGACAAAATTAAGAGATGGAAAGCATTTTCGCACATGCAAGATACCCGCACACCGCTCCATGTGTTTGACAATGGTTCCGTAAATGCCCAGAGATACAGGCAAGAGGTCCTAGAGCCCTATGTGCGTCTTTTCAGGGGCGCTGTTGGCCCTGTGTTCATCTTTATGGACAACAATGCGCGACCACATAGGGCTCTCATGGTTGATGAATATCTGGAAAGCGAGGATATTCAACGAATGGATTGGCCAGCCAAATCCCCTGACCTGAATCCTATTGAACATTCTTGGGATGCTCTTGGGAGAGCTATTGCGATGCGCCAACCTCCCCCCAGAACCATTCAGGAGTTAAAAATTGCTCTGGTGGAAGAATGGGAGGATCTTCCACAAGTCCTCCGTAACTCCCTTATTAACAGCATGCATACTAGTTGTGCATGCTGTCTGTCTGTCAGGGGTGACCATGCACCATACTAGAGGCAACACACACTGTACAAGCCTCACTTTTATTGTCATCTTTTATCCTTAAGTTCAGACTACATTAAATTTATTGGCAATAGGTCTTGCCAGTGAATGGCACTTTCATTTTTGTTTTGCATACTTTATTATCATGGAATAAGCCATACCAAATTTCCTTTATTTATATTCAGTATTTTTTTAGATATTTGGGAAAATGTCTCCCATCTCTTAATTTTGTCCACCAGTGTAGATGGATCCTATTACAGCTTCAAACCACATCAGTACGGCAATTAATTTAAGTCTTGTGTTCAATTCAATTGAAAAATCAGCCTCTACAAACGGTAATACAAAGTAACAATATAGGTTCATCACTCCAAAACAGTGTTCCCCATGACTTTTGTGTACCCTTTTCGTAACACTGTGTACCACTAATAAAAAATGAATCTATTTTTTTAAAAAATATGTTTATTTAGAATAAAGTTAAAAATCCCAACTGGCTGTGGACACCACTCATTATTAACTGTTAACTCTGCAAAAAATAGCCAATAGAAAAATACGCAATGGTAAATTTTCATGGCTAGCTTTGTTTTTAAATAAGAAATTTTAAAATATTCGTTTGTTGCAAGACATTTCACCTAAGAACGCGTACCCCAGCTAAACTGTTCCCGTACCCCTGGGGCTACGCGTACCACACTTTGGGAAACACTGCTCTAAAAGACAGTTTCGGTCAAAGTTATTGGTAAGTAAAAAAGAAAATTATTTTGTACTTCTAAAATAAAAGAATTTTAAAAGAGTGGATATAATTACATTATTTGTATATTTTATTACATTGCTAAGCGTAAAGGTCAAGCATTTTTTACGATTATTGAAGGATTTTTACTGTAAAAGAAATGTGGAGTATTGATTAAGCTATTTTTTTTATTTATTATTTATTAAATTTTCAAAGCGTAATTTAGCATGCACTTTATAAGTTGCAATTGTCACTGTTTAAATATAGCGCAATTGTCTTTTAATTTTTTTTTCTTTTTACAATTACAGACTCGTAATTTTCTTCGTATTTTGTTTATTACTTCATAGTGAATTTGGAGTCACGGATTGTAATAATTTCAAATTGATTATTGAAATTTATTTATTCCAACTTGTCTGGAATTACTGAGCAAAGATTTTTGAAATAATAAATTGGTACAACTTAAAGTAAGCTCTAATAGAACAGTAAAGTATGCGGCTTGAGGTTAAAATGAGCCCGTTAATTATGTGCGTAATCTTCAGAATATCTTGTCTTGCGTTCGTATATTCACTCTTTTGTTTTTCATTTGTTTGTATATTCATACATTCTCATTTGGTACATTTTTTGTATTATGCAATACCACACAGCAAGGCCGTAGTCAGGATATTTTTTCGGGGGTGGGGGGATATGGTAAGAAGCAAGGACAGTTTCACAGACATGCAAAGAAGGGGAAAAACATTGCAACAAATATTGTTTATTCTGTTGTTTGCAAAAGTTAAATTAGTAGTTAAAATATATTACATGATACTTATTTTTCAATTAATATTACATAATAATTATAATCAATTTGTAAACAAAGTTTACAAAGACATGCGATGGGGATTTGAAGAAAATTTTTCGATTGCTTTCTTTGGGACAAACCAGAATATACCGAAATATGCTTAATAAAGTTAGTTAATAAAAGGTTTGAAACGACAGTTTTTGTTTTTCTTTTTACTGAGAGGCTCAAAGAAAGACTAAAAAGTTTGAATCCCAGAATTTCGAGGGGGTGGGGGAATTGTCCCGACGGTCCCCCCCCCTGGCTACGGGCCTGCCACAGAGGTATATTAAATGTAATAAAAAAGAAATGTTTATGTACTTTTATCTATTTTTTTAAATACTTCTATACATTTTTATATTTTAGAATTACTTTTTATTTCGCTGTAGTTATTTTAAAAAAAAATTTCAAGTGTTTTAAACTGTATTCAACATTTTCAATTTAATAATGATGTCATGAAAGTTTTATTAAATCTGTTTGTGGAAAATATTTATATTACTTCGAAACAATTTCGATTGATTTAAATAATTAAGACAAATTTTAGTTAATTAGTTTTTTTAACATCTGAGACGTTTATTATTTAAGACTATGAAAAAATGAATTATATGAAAGAATGAAATAATTTTGTAAGATTTGTTTGACAGTTTTCAAAGCTATAATAATAATCGAATGTTACATCGATTGTAATAATCGAAATATTGTAATAATGTAATAATCGAACAATTACATTTGAAGAAATAAAATTAGGCTTTCATTTATATCTATATAACACCAATCAAGGTTTTGAATTCTTTTAATTCCCCTCTCAATTTTCAAACTTACAAAAAAGTAATTATAGATCAAATTAGCTGTCAAGTTGATAAAATCAAAATTTCTTTAATTTTTATTTAGCGTATTTTGTATGAAAATTATTTACAATTATTCTCTGAATGTTATCATTGAATACGTAAATCTCTTAAAAAATATTTTTGTCAAAAAATTAAAAATTGAAGGAAAAAATATTAATTTATTTCAGAACTTACATTGAACATCTCTTAAAAACTTGTAAAAAATGATACATGTTTCTTATTTTGGAAAATTTTTTATTTAACTGTAAATACAAAAATTGCACATTTTAGTTCAAGAATTGAAACACTGATGGCGCTGTGAATCAATGTTTAGCTCTCGCTATATGCCGCCCTTGGAATAAAGCAAAGCGTTTATTGAATATTCGCGATTTATTGCATCTTCATTACAAAGTATTCAACTGATCTTTCAAGTAATGTGTTACCCTAATGCAAAATGTTTTCTAATAAGGATCTATCTATTCATATTTATGGGAAGCTTCACTCAGAGATTCGTTTTGTGTAAGTATTGCATTTCTTTTTTAATTATTCTTATGTCTACAATAAATTACTTTCACAACAATTTTTTCTATACTTTTAGTTGAGGAATAATTAATTTATTGATTAGAACATTTTGAATGATTTGTATTTATATTTTGAATGAAATTTTCCAAAAATCATTGACGTTTATTAACTACAGATTATGTTCGGATTGTCAGATATACTTCTCTCTCATTAATGCATGTTATTTTAATCGGCGATATTTTACATCTTTAAATCGGTTTTAACATTCGATATTTTTGTTTCGAATTTTTGAATACTTTTGGAATTAGCATTAGGAAAAATGCTAATTCAAACTATAATTCATGTTTTATGTAGCGCTGTGTCATCCTCCATTTTAAACTACTTTATATTCTTTCATAAAATAATTTCAAGTAAATGGATCAAGATACTGTATCAAATTAGATAAATGCGTCTAGATACTATTTCAAATAAATGCATCAATAAATGTATCAAGATACTTGCATCTAAGTATCAAGATACTATTTCATATCTTTTGTTATGAATTTAAATAAAGCGTAGAGGATTTCATTTTTTTTAAAATTTAGATTAAATTAATTTTTAGATATTTAACTAAGATTTACCACACCATGAGAACTATTTTCGAGATCTTTTTCATAATCAAACTATTGAGTGTCATTTTTTTATTTTAATCATTGCTTTCAGAAAGATCAATTCATTATTGAGTGTTTTTTTTTTTCACTTTCTCTTTCCTGCATGTGAATTCCATACATCGACTTCTACTAATAATCTTATCAAAGTTTTACTCAAAAAAATTTTGAAAATCAAAGAATAATGATTAAAATAAAATGAGAAATTTAATAAAACCGGAAAAAGAAATGACTTTTACGCATAAATTTTTTGAGTACTTTATTAAAAAATTATTGAAAGTAAAAACATTTTAAATTTAAGAAATAGCTGATATAGGAGCTCGAAAGTATATTTTAAAACAAGTTCTCTGGCTGCAAAGATAGCGATTTAATTATTTTCGTTTTCATTTTTTGTTCCTATTTTAGATCGGTTTTTCTCTTCCTAAAGACTAAAATTATTAAGAGGACGCCTTTTGTCCTTCATTACTAATTTAAAAGAAAGAAAAATCAAGTTTAGATTAAATCATGAAATTGCCAAAAAAAAAAATATTTCAAAATATTCAAATGCAAACAAATTATGAGAATTCTCCGTTGCGTAATACTAGGCTATCATCTCATAATTTATTTTTAGTTGCAAAATTTTCTTTTCAGTATTTAAAACTTCATGTCTAGATTTACTCACTTTTTTCTACACTTTTAAAAGTTAAATTAGTTATGAAAGATAAGAAGAATTTGTGTGGAAAGTTTTCTTCCCCAGTATGGCGTTAACTCTGTTGAACATTTAATTTTATGATTCTGTGATTTAACATTATAATAGCCTCAATCTTCTTTTGTAATAATCATTTTAGAATAAATTTTTATATCGGAATTATACTCTGTCATTAACGCATTATTTTTTTAAAATTGTTATACTGCAAAATTTCTTCTTATTACGTTTTTATTCTGTTAACTGTGGATTTTCTGTAATTTGGATATTCGTAATTTCTTTTGATAAAAACCAAATAGACTCATTTGGCGTATATTGAATAAAATAAGCAATTCTTTGAAGACACTTAGCTTTTTTAAAATTATTAAACTTTCACTTTCTTAAGTACTTAATTTTCGGATTTTATAATTCGCCTTTGCAATAGCCTCAATTTATTTTTCTGATAATCATTTTAGAATAATATCAGATTTATTTTCTGGCATAAATGCATTATTTCATGATTGTAATACTGCAAAATTTCCTATTATGCTATTTTTAATCTATTAATTGTTGATTTTCTAGAATTTGTTGTATTTTTTTTTGTTGATAAAAATAAAATAGACTCATTAGGCTTATATTGAATAAAATAGGCAATTCTCTGAAGATTCAACCATTTAATTTTCCTCCGGAATCTGTAATCAGAGAGAGGGCAAGTGCATTATGCACATCTTCATCTGGAGAGAAAATGAACTTCAATTGGTTGAAAAATGGTAAAACTCTAACCAAGGGACAAAATGTCGACATCAGGTCTTTCCCAGACATCTCAACTCTCATCATAGACCCTCTTTTAGATGAAGATTCTGGAAATTACACTTGCATTGCCTCAGCAAGAGGAATGACAGCAAGTCACACAGCAAATCTAGAAGTATTAGGTATGTATTTATCCCCATGGAACTTTTTGATCCTATTTTCTCAAAATACCGATAAAACACTTTTAAAAAAGTCTCGCACCATAAAGCATGTAGAAAAAGTGATTGTATCTTTCTGTGATAACCAACTTATTCCCTCTAAAAAAATTAAATTGAAATAAATTTGTTTTCTACAGCTTTTAACTTTTTTTTTAATCAATGCATTAAAAATGAAAATGCTTAGTTGTCATTCTTATTTGGTTCTTGAACAAAGTATTTTACATCGAGTTTTATTTCTTCTCCTTTTAAGAAAAATTTAAAAAATCTAAAAAGTATTTATTCAAAACATTTTATAAAAAATGACAGTAGATTAAAGAACATGAACTAATAGTAGCTTGGTTCTTGAACAAAGTATTTTACATTGAGTTTAATTTTTTCTTCTTTTAAGAGAAATGTATAAAGTCCATTAAAACATTTATTTAAAACTTTTTATTAAAAATGGTAGAAAATTAATGAATATCAACTAATGGTAACTTGGTTTTTGAACAAAGTATTTTACATTGAGTTTTATTTCTCCTCTTAAGAAAAATTTTTAAAATCTAAAAAGTATTTATTTAAAACTTTTTATAAAAAATGACAGTAGATTAATAAACATGAACTAATAGTAACTTGGTTCTTGAACAAAGTATTTTACATTGAGTTTTATTTCTTTATCTTTAAAGAAAAATGTGTAAAAACAAAAACAAAAAAATTGTCTGAAACTTATTATAAAAAAGGACAGAGAATTAATGAACATGAACTAACAGTAACTACAGCACAAAGCGTCAAAATTATTCACTCTTTTAAAATGTATTCATGCTTTGTAGTTCCGTTGAATACCATGTCTGAAGGCGGTACTACTCATACACTACCTGGCCAAATTATTAGACGCACTATAAGATTCTATGTAAAATTATAATTATACGGTGATATTATGCAGCTGTATTGTTTTTATGTGACTGTTAGCACTTGTTAATGGTCGCATATCAATGGGTTAACATTGTCATCCAATACGGTAAAAATAAATACAACTAGGAAGTATCATAAAAAAATCTCTTGAATAAATACCCATTACATGTAAGCTTAAATATAAAAGTATTGCCTATAAACTCGAGCAAAACATACAATTATTATTGCGCTTCCGTGGGTTTAATAATTGGGTCGAATTATTATCATATACTAATATAAAAAAAAATAGTACGTGGAGTCCCTCCGCGCGGAAGAAGTGAAACTTCGTAATGTGGAAATGAAAATAGGAAGGGGTAGAAATTGATTTTTAGTGAAATCATATTGTTTCTTTAAGACAAACTTTATTAACATTGCTTACAATGGAACGCATCTTTCAATTATCATTTTCGAGTGGAGAAATATCCAGATCTATAACATTTACAATGGGATTATGATTACTAAAGTAAGAAACGAAATGTTCTATTTTTTCAATATTTCTTACAAAAACTGCATCATTTTTAGTTCCCCCTGTTGGATCCTTCCCACCATTTATAATTTACAATCCAAATTTGTCTTTAAGGAAGGTTAATAATGTTTCAGGTAACGGGAAATTCACATTAAAATCTCCTGCAAGGATGACAGGCGGCTCGTTGCCATGGTAGCGTTAAACGTTTAACGCAACCTTGTTGGAAATCGCATTAGAAGTTACACTTCACTAACTGATATAATAAATATTCTATATTTATATTATATATCGTCTCATTTAACTAATGGATACTTTAACGTTAACAGTCGCGTTGAAACAATAAAGCTGTATCACCAGATAATTAAGATTTAACATAGAATCGTATAGTGCGTCTACTAATTTGGCCGGGGAACCGTATAAAACCTAATAAAATACAATTTACAATATAAGATATAAGCATTTTTGATATTTAAAAAAGTTAAAATAAACTGGACATTTTACGCTTATTATCTCAGAAACATTTTATACTTATTTTCTCTTTTTGATGTGCAGTACCACCCTCTTGGGTCCACGTACCCCATGACGTAGATGCCTTGAGTGGAAATTCAATATCTCTGGACTGTGCTGGACAAGGGACTCCGAAACCATCAACAGCCTGGTATAGAAAACAAGGTAATGTCTCTGAACAAATATTTACTAAAATAATGACTTCAAACATCATATTTCTGTAATTTTATGCGTCATTTTGACTGATAGACAAACTTCAGTGAGAACATAATATGTTGATCGCACACATTTGAATTAGCTGCCATAGATGGCGCCACTGACATTTTGACGGATAGACAAACTTCAATGAGAACATAATATGTTGATCGCACACATTTTAATTCTCGGCCATAGATGGCGCCACTGACATTTTGACTGATAGACAAACTTCAATGAGAACATAATATGTTGATCGCACACATTGGAATTCCTGGCCGTAGATGGCGCCACTGAAAAAACAAGAACAATCGCACCCTCTCTACCTAAACAGGCATACGTCAACAACATCGCGCACATTTCCCATAGGACTTTATGTTCAGAGGGACTAACATCACTGCACAGAAAGCAAAAATGTAAATGGATCACCGTGGATAACTTTTGATGTAATAATCGGATCTTCGCGCTCTGGGATGACCACAAAGTGGCTAATTAATTAATGCAGACATTTTATTAAGTTACTTTAAGGTATCCAAACTTGAACCGCTCACCTAACCCAAAGTATTAAGACTATATTTCTCAGATTGCGGCTACCTCCTATATTTTGGGGGTCAGAAATTCGAATCCATCGAAAAAAGGATATGTTTATTCTGAGAAAGTAAGTTTTTCTGTCAGTTTTCGTAATTTAAAATATCATCTGCATTCATTATTTAACATATTTGAGGTCATCCCCTAGAACCATTAAGATTGTATGAACGTGAACTGATTATTATTTCAGGGTGGACTGTTTTTTATTTTGCGTACCGTACATGTAGCTCCGAATGTTTTTATTTTACTAGAACTCCAATTAATTTTAACCCTATTGTGTCACACAAACTCTAACAACATCTCTCAGTATGTAAACATATATTACCAAAATTAGACTATATTATAAAAAAAAAGAAGAAAAAATTACTTATTATAGTGAAATTTATAGTGATGAAGTTTGCATCGGTAAACTACATTATCACTATACATTACATTACTAATATACGTTGACTTTGTTAGTTTACCTAAAGTTAAAAAAAGTAGTGAAACTTACACGGATAAGTTTTACAAACGTAATTATCATCTTCACGAACCACAATTTCTT
The DNA here is from genome assembly GCF_043381705.1 of Parasteatoda tepidariorum. Taxonomy (NCBI): domain Eukaryota; kingdom Metazoa; phylum Arthropoda; class Arachnida; order Araneae; family Theridiidae; genus Parasteatoda; species Parasteatoda tepidariorum. The sequence continues at coordinate 964,498 of NC_092208.1, read as the reverse complement.
TTCCAAGATTATTCTTAACATAATCCACTATAGATCAGCGAGTAAAACATTGGACTGTGATTATGAAGGACTATGGTTCGAACTCTGGAGGTGGCTTGATGTTAATCCTACTTCAGATCGATGGGTACGGGCCGGGATAGCCTGATCGGTAGGGCGCTGGGCTCCTGTCCGAGAGTTTGTGGGTTCGAACCCCGCCGGCCGTGTAGTAAAGTGACTGATGCACGTTCAATCTATCGAGTCGCCAAAAGTCCTCCATGTTCCCATAACAAATCAATACCTCTGGGGGTACTGTTCTAATCGTTCTCTGATTCAGGTCAAAAATTACGATCTGTGGATGAATGGATGGATGTATGACTGTGTCCGCCCTATAAACGGGTGCGAGGTATGGTGTGGCAGAAGAAGAATTCTTGGCCCTAGATGGCGCCACTGGAAAATCAAGAACAATCGCACCCCTAAACAGGCATACGTCAACAACAACATCGATGGGTACCAGCTTGTTGGAGAAGTAAAATGGCCGATGCGTGATGTTATCCATATTGTTGCCGTTGATCACAGAAGTGTGAAGCCTTACTGGTCCTCAACGGGGGGGAACGCTTCATATTTTGATTTTACTTTTTTTCATTATAATATTTTGAAATAAATTTGAGAAAGATATTTCATTTTTGATATTTAAATATTCTTTCTTTCTTTCTTTTAAAACAGGTGCAGATTTCATACCGATCTCCTCATCATCCAACCACTCACCGAACGGAAGTCTTTTGCTAATTTCGATTGAGAAATCCGATGAAGGATTGTACCGATGCAACATTTCAAACGGTATAGGATCTCCGCTCTTGAAATCAATCGCCATTAAAGTCATTGGTATGTACATTAAAGATACCTCATTTCATAACAATCAAGGCTTTTATATACATTTTGTATATGATAAGGTTTGTATTACTATACATCATTTGCATATTTATTCATATGTGTATAACGAAAGAAATGTGAACCAATTACCTAATTGTTTAATTTTACATTTTATTTTGCAACCGTCGTTGAACAGCCGACACAATTTTTGGGTTTACGACTATTAACCCCTTAACTATCGGTTAATTTTCAAGTCATAAGAGTGCCTATTTTTTTAAACTTTTGTATTTGTATTACGAATTTGATGAATGCTGATATCTAGTTTAAAACAAACTAACTATCTGCATTTACCTTAAGAATATTCTGGTACTGCCATCTGGTGTGTAAAATGAGAAATAAAATGTTTTCCGGGCCAAAGGAATGAATTAGTTTTATTCTTATTGGCCAGTCACTACTGAACACTGCAGCCCGTCACTATCACGGGAGCGAAAAATAGAGAGCGAAACCTCACCCCGTCATTTTCACGAGAGCGAGAAGGAAGGGTTTAATGTTCAACTACGCAGCCTCGCCATTTTGAACCCAGCCCAGAGGACGGTTTTCTAATGGTACTAACCCGCATTTGCATCACATGGAGAGGAAAACCGGGAGAACCACCCACCTGATGGCGTGGGGAATCTAACCCGTGATCCATCTAGCACTGAGGATATTTCGAGTCAACACTGTGGTCGGTGCAAGCCGGATGCGGAGTTCTATCGACCAGCCATTGCTGAGATTTGAACCTGGTTCACCTCATCGGAAGGTGAACACTCTATCGCCTGAGTCATCGCGGCTCATGCCAAATTGTTTGTAAAAAATAATGTTTGCTATTACCAGGAAAAATATTTATTATTTTATGATCTCGGCATGTAGAACTGAAATATTTTTTTAGTATTTTTATAAATGTAAATGTCATTCCTTATTAACTAACTACATTTCAATTTTTCTTATCTATAGTATTTAACCAAACATCTAATTAAAATGATTTTTTTTAAATATTTATTATATTTATGAATTATTGTAGTCCAAGTCAGACCTTTTATGCAAAAGATAGAAAAACTGAATGAGTGAGAAGATGTGCGATGATACATGATTTAATTTTAATCCAAAGAATGATGCAAATCACGATATGAAAACTGTGTTTAGGATCGGGCCATAACTCGCATGAGTTATGTTATCAAGATGCTGATAAAATACATTAATTGTACTAGCATTAGTGTGTTGAACTAATATTATTGTTTTTTAACTAAAGATGTTTACTGTTTTATTTCAAATAAACACTAGTTTTGTGTGATAATTCATAAAAATACTCTATAAAGATCGATTACACGTGGATCAACATGAAAATACCAAACGTGTGTAACAACTCCTATGGTGTGAATATCACTTTCACTTTTTAATACCGTCATCTTTTGATGCCATGACAAGTTGCTTGAATATTGGGTTCTCATCACTGTGATATATAATATTACGATCCAAATATTATGTTATTAATTAGCTATATATATATTTCTCTTACACGGCGACAGAAAAAAGCCTCATTACAACGCCCTGAATGGCAACGCTAGAAAATCGACCCATGATTGCTGCTAAAAATGTCACATGCCAAATCCAGCTGAGGTGGCTCAACATATAGCACTTTTAAAAACGGAAACTGAAATAACCAGAGAGCATCAGCTGCGGCAATCTCATACTATTAAGCTAGGCAGAAGTGAGTAGTCTTTGTCGATAGATCTCTATTTTAGTATTTTGTCGAAAGAGCTTTTTTTCTCGAATTTACATATTACGAATTTATTTGACGATTTTTGATTTATATCACGAATTATACTACAGCACATTTCTAATAGGCTTAGCGAATTACATGTCATTTATTTTAATTCAAATTTATTTTAATAACTTAGTATTTACTAAAAAGATGTAACTTTAAAAAAAAAATGTTTTTATGTGGATTTGAGTGATTGTTTTAAATTCTCAGAATCTTGTGCATTTGCAATGTACCTAAGTTAGTAGCGAGCGAAGCAAACCATATTAGCAATTTTCGGGGGTTGGCGAGCGTTAGCGAGCAGGTGGCGCAGCCCTCTAGTATAATACATAACGTGATTAATAATATCATATATGGATCTTAATAATGTTGTCGTTCCAGAATATTTGAATATAATCTTCGTGATGACTTATAATGATAAACTTGAATCGGAAACTGAAAACCGTGTTATTCTTGTTTCTATTGGCTAATAGTGCTCCTTCATGTATTTCATTAATATATCTTATGACTCTTTTGTGAGTATTTTATGACTATTTATGACTTATGTGAGTATTTTATTTTCAACTTGAAAGGACTGATGTTCACATGGACAAAGCTCCAAATATTAAATATCTTGTGAAAAACAAGCATTCTAATGGCGTAATCGTTTGCGAGATGCATTTGATTAAACAAAATGCGAAAAATAAGTATTTTATCAATGTTCTCTTGCCATTTACTAAAATTTGCTGCATAAACTAAAATAGTGAATTATTTTTTAAAAAAATGAAAAGTGACTATAGGAAATTCGTATAACCTCTGAAAATTACATTTTTTGTAACATTTTTATAAATATATTATCAATATATGTTGTTGTTGTTGCAGTTGATTTACGTCGCACTGGAGCTGCACAATGGGCAATTGGCGACGGTCTGGGAAGCATCCCTGAGGATGATCCGAAGACATACCATCACAATTTTGATCCTTTGCAGAGGGGATGGCACCCCCGCATCGGTAGCCCGACGACCTACACGCGAAGTCGAGCACTTTACGGTAGAACAGTTTAACGAGGACCTATACCGCACACCCTCGGTCCCTACGCAGACTAATCCAAGTGATCACCCACCCGCACACTGACTGCAGCCAGTGACTTCGGTGATCTGCTGGGAACCGTGTCTTAACGATCAGTCCGCTGCGAGGCATCAATATATGTATAAGATGAAATTTAGTTGCATAAAATAATTCTTATTCTTGGAATGCACTTTTGAAATTTTAACAAGTTTTAAAAAGTTTTTCTTTTAACCGTTTTGTGCGTCCTTAATTTTTGCATTGCGTATCACTTTCGTGTTTGAGGTCACGTATTACAATACAATACAATACATGCAATAAAAATAATATTTTGTATTTAAACTCTCGATCTTTCCCTGAATAGCAAAATAATTACTTGCTGTATCTTTGAAATCGTCATTGAAATTCATATTTTCTGAGCACCACTATTTTATACTTATATTATGTTGGTTTATTTTGCCAACTTTCCAATTCCAGTGGTTCGACAAATGGTACATAAAACTGTTGAATCATTTCTGATGAAATTCATGCTCTCTTGTACGATAAAATCTGTTTGTGTGAAAATTTCAAACTACTTAATTAGCGCAAAACATTAAGAACATTTTTATACAAGTTTAAGAGCATAAACCAAGTTAAGCACATAAACAAGTTTAAGAACATTTTGGCAATAATTGTGTTTCATCTAATATCTTTTACTATTATTTTAAGAGTATTCATATTATTTTAAGAATTTCATAGCTGTTTCTTGTCTTTATTACGTGATAATTACAGATCAAAATTGATTTTTATTACCATCACCAAGAAAAATAATCCATCAAATCGTGTTATTTATACATTGTACCATTGTTTCAATACGCAAATTTGACATATAATTTTCCCTGATTATTCTCATGTAACTTTCCTGAAAATTTATTCTTGAAAAATATTTGCATACATTTCATTATAAAAAGTGTATAACAAATATTTGTTATGTGTGCAATAAAAATTGCTTCGATTTTTAGTATTTTATGAAATTAATACGCTTTCAATGCAATTTTTTTTGTGCGAGATTGTTTATTGTATTTTGTTATAATACTGTAACATGCCGATTTATTTTCCTTTAGTTTAGTTTGCAAAATGAAAGAACGATGGCGCTGTTAGCCATTTAGTTCTAAGCATACACGCCATTAGTATATGAGTTAAGCGTTAGTGTCATCCTAACAGCTTCCTCTTTTGCAATGCAATCTATAGAAGCGTTTAGACCGGATAAAACTATTCTTGATCGACAAAAAATGTTTTCTTTTAAGTTGAGATTGTCTACTTGGATCCATTTTTATGCCTTTGTTTTCCTCTGTGGTACTATGATGTCTTTTCAACAAATCGAGTCAGGTAATTTGTATTCTAATTTTTGTGCATGATTTTCATTATTTGATAAAATAAACTTATTTTTGACATCTCACTTCATTGCAATAGAGTATATGTCAATGCAACAATGAGTCGAACTTTTAAAACAGTGACAGAAGAAAGTAAAAAAAAATATTGTAGCAAATAAAAATTTTACATGATATAATTTTTCCATTTCTTTACTATATTTGACTGATCTATAATATTGTAAGTAACTTAGGTTAACAACTAAGTTAAAAATTTTCACCTTCTTAATATTTCAATATTTAAATATATGTCTATTATAAAGTTGCCTTATAAATCATTTAAATTATTTTAAATTTTTATCAATAACAATTTTTGATCCCTTTTTTCATGAATAAATTAATTAAACCACTGTTTTAATAATTTTCTCACATTCATCTAAAAATTTGTATTTTTTTTAGCGTCAGTCAAAATGCAAGGAATTTTAAAAACAAATTTAATTTTTGTATTAATAAAGATTTAATAAAGCTTCATTAATGAGTAAATATTTCAGATGTAGAACAAGTAAATTAAGATTGTTATTTTATTTATTTAATTTTTTTAACGCTTAAAAGCACGTAAGTATTTGAAGCAAATATATCGGTTTATGAGAAAATGTATTTAGTTCGTATATTAAAAGTCCTATAAATTTGAAAATCTTTTTTTTAATCCGAGTGTTACTAATATATCACAAATCTTAGCATTATTCTTCTACTGTTCTTCTACTTTTTTTAAAAAACCATGTAAGAAATATTTAAATTTGTTATTGCTTCCTTTTTATTTTACCTAAATTTGTTATATTAGATTTTTATTTCGTCAAACCCAAAATCACTCGTTGCTTAATGTAGTTACTTTCCAGCCAACGCACTGATTTCTTTCAATATTATACGAGTGAAAAAAATTCTTCTGTTTAAAATAGAAAGCTTCAACTGATTTCTTTCTATATTATACGAGTGTAAAAAAATTATTCTGTTTAAAAAAGAAAACTTCAGCTGATTTCTTTCAATATTATACGAGTGAAAAAAATTATTCTGTTTAAAAAAGAAAACTTCAACTGATTTCTTTCAATATTATACGAGTGAAAAAAAATATTCTGTTTAAAAAAGAAAGCTTCAACTTATTTCTTTCAATATTATACGAGTGAAAAAAAATTATTCTATTTAAAAAAGAAAGTTTCAACTGATTTCTTTCAATATTATACGAGTGAAAAAAATTATTCTGCTTAAAAAAGAAAGCTTCATTTGGTTAATAACATTAGTAGCCGCTGCTTTTCTTAAATCCCCTTTTTTATTTCAAATAAACACAGAAATCATTTATGTATTTAAGTTAAATTTGTTTATTAGTCTTAACTTGTGTGTTTTCATTATCTGAATTTAGCCGAAAGTTCCTTGATGATTCCACCATTTCTCTTCCCGCCTGAATCATCGGTTGTCGGAAAAAGAGGAATAGCTGCTTGCACATCTTCTTCGGGAGAGAAAATGGACTTCAAGTGGTTGAAAAATGGTCAAACTCTGACCAAAGGAAGCAACGTTGACATCAGAACATCTCCCGACGTTTCTACGCTCATCATAGATCCTCTCACAGAAGAAGATACAGGAAATTATACCTGCATCGTCAACGCACGTGGAATGACGGCGAGCCACACAGCAAGTCTTGAAGTGTTAAGTAAGAACTGATATTTTCATTTTTTTTTTTTTTGAATCTTATTTTCTTCTAATTCAGTAATTATCTTTTTTTTTTGTTGTTGCGGCACACTTTTAACGATATCGAAATGTGACGGCCCACAATGAAAAAAATATGTATAAACGTTGTTTACTTACCTATAACACAACTGTGTAAAATAGTTTATGGTAATAATTTTGAGTGTTAAATAAAATAACACGTACAGCAAAAACAACAGTACGTTTATTAAGGAATTAGTTACAAGTTAACAGTTATTTATTTATTTTTTTTCCTGCTACTTATTAATTCTAGCTTGTCTTTTACAGTTATTAAATTTTTTTTCTAACATTAATTGTTATTTTTTGTGATTGCTTGTTAACTTGGGTTTTTTTTGTTGTTGCTAATTATTAACTTTCAGCTTTTTTGTTAGTTATCCTTTGTTGATTTGTCTTATAACTATTAATTGCATAGCTTATTTTAATGGTCAGTTAATATTTCCATTTCGTAAGTTAATATTTAGTTTGCTTTATGTTTTTAATTAATAATTTTAATAGTCATTAAATTTTCAACTTGTTTTAATATTTTCAGATTGTCAGAGACAGGAATATCGTCGTCAAAGATATTCACGCCATTAAAGCGTGTAAAAATTATAAAAAGTATTCACGTAATATTATATATATAAATGCTTTAACTTGAAGTTTACTCGTAATAAAAAATGCATTATAATTTTTACTATATCATTTCTAAAATTTTGGATGCACACTTTAAGAATTTGGCGGCAAACGAAAGTGCCGTGGCACAGGGGTTTCGAATCACTGTTCTAATCTATCTGCAACTCTATTAACAGATAATTATTATTTTTCCAACATTAAAAAATAATTCAACATTATTTATGAAGCTTAAATACTCAGTTTCTCACGAACATTGTTTAAAATATCAAAATTCATTGTTTAAAATATTTAAGTCAAAATTCCCAACAAAAGCGCTTACGGAAAATTCACAACGAATGTTGTTTCGTAAGAAGAAATAGGTAAACAACAATTAATTATTAATTAAAAATAGCTAATAATTAAAAACCCATATATAACTACCATGCGCTGCCATTAATCAATACTAAGAAATATTGCTATGAAACATTGTTTTACGATAAATATTTCAAATAGTTTCCGCAAATTTGCTCTGACCACAATATTTAATAAAATTTCAAGATAACTAAATATATCTGATTCATTTTCATTTTTTATGGAGTTTTCTTCTAATTCCGACCCTTTATAACATTATGTTTGGTAACATCTCTGGTTTACCGGAAGTGCTTTGTTTTTCTATATATATATTGTTATATATATATATGAAGGTTGTTTTGTTTTATTTTATATATGTTGTTTTGTTTTATATATGAAGGTTGCTTTGTTTTATTCAAAATGAAGAATAAAACAAAGAAAAATTATAGACAAATGAAAAAAAAGGGGGGGGGAANATGTAGCGTTAAACGTTTAACGCAACCTTGTTGGAAGTCGCATAAGAAGTATCACTTCAATAATTTTGAATGTTAAATAAAATAATATGTACAGCAAAAACAACAGTACGTTTATTAAGAGATTAGTGACAAGTTAACAGTTAATTTTTTTTGTCTTTTTTTTTTGCTATTTATTAATTATAGCTTGTCTTTTACAGTTATTAAATGTTTTTTTTTACATTAATTGTTATTTTTTGTGATTGCTTGTTAACTTGTGTTTTTTTTGTTGTTGTTCCTAATTATTAACTTTCAGCTTTTTTGTTAGTTATCCTTTGTTAATTTGCTTTATAACTATTAATTGCATAGTTTACTTTAATGGTTAGTTATTATTTTCATTTTATAAATTAATATTTAGATTGCTTAATTTTTTTAATTAATAATTTCAATAGTCATTAAATTTTCAACTTGTTTTAATATTTTCATAATAATAGTCAGAGATATTTACGCCATTAATGAGTGGAAAATTATTAAAAGTATTCACATAATATTATATATAAATGCTTTAATTTGAAGCTTACTCGTAATTAAAAATGCATTATAATATTTACTATATCATTTCTAAAATTTTTGGAGGCCCACTTTAAGAATTTGGCGGCAAACGAAAGTGCCGTGGCACAGTGGTTTTGAATCACTGTTTCAATCTATCTGCAACTCTATTAACAGAAAATTATTATATTTCCAACATTAAAAAATAATTCAACATTATTTATAAAGCTTAAATACTCAGTTTTTCCCGAACATTGTTTAAAATATCAAAATTCATTGTTTAAAATATTTAAGTCAAAATTCCCAACAAAAGCATTTACGAAAATTCACAACGAATGTTGTTTCGTAAGAAGAAATAGGTAAACAACAAATAATTATTAATTAAAAATAGCTAATAATTAAAATCCCATATATAACTACCATGCGCTGCCATTAATCAATACTAAGAAATACTGTTATGAAACATTGTTTTACTATAAATATTTGAAACAGTTTCTGCAAATTTACTCGGACCACAATATTTAATAAAATTTCAAGATCTAAAATATATCTGACTAAATATATCTAAATATATCTGATTTATTTTTTATGGAGTTTTCTTCAAATTCCGAACCTTTCTAACATTATGTTTGGTAACATCTTTGGTTTACCGAAGTGCTTTGTTTTTTTTTTTGTTGTCTTTTTTATATACATTTCCACAGAATTGTTTTAAAATCTTATCCGATAATTCTATTTATAGTTCCGCCATCTTGGGTCCATATGCCACGTGACGTCGATGCTTTGATTGGAGACTCTGTTTCTTTGGATTGTATTGGTCAGGGCACTCCAAAACCTGTAACTACTTGGTTCAAGAAACAAGGTTCTTTCATAATTGTTTTATTTATTCGTATTTATTTGCAAGTACTTTTTATAAATCATTCTAGCAATTCATTTAATGATAAATGAATCGTTACTTTCCGAGTAAAATTTATTTGAATTATCCGTATGGCAAAAAAATTACAAATTAAAATAATTTTTAAAAATGTAGTACAGGAATATATTTAACTGAAATGACTATAAGTAACTGGATTTTGAATAAAAATTAATTTATTGTAAATCGAATAAAAATAGATTATGTAAGACTATATTTTTTAAAGTTTTATTTATTTTTTAATTAAAATTTTTTTTAAATCTAATGAACCTTTATTATTTTATTACAATTAATCCTAATTATTTGTAGTGTTTTTTTTTTAAATTTGTAAGTACTTCTATGTAATTTAATGATTTTAAATTGTATCTTAAAAAACCGATTTCTTGTAATTTTTATTTCTTTCATATTTCAAACAAACTAATTCTGATCACTTTTCAAGAGTGAAAAATTATTTATACAAGCGTTTATTTGAAGAAATTTTCCGAAAAAAGACATGTGTGATATACTCCAAATTTTATTTATCAGGTGATAACGGAGATTTTTTGATCACATCGAACCACTTCAAATTTTCACCCAATGGAAGTTTGATATTGATTTCAATTCAAAAGTCCGATGAGGGTGTCTACAAGTGTAACATCTCAAATGGTATAGGATCTTCATTGTTGAAGACAATTGTAGTTAAAGTTATTGGTATGTAGTTCTAGAAATTCTTCCTCAACCGTTTTGATTATTTCTTCACATTAATAAATGATTTATAACTTGGTTGTAATGTAAAAACTTAAGCGAAGTTTTGTGACATTTATTGTGAAAGAAATGTGTTCCTTAAATTGTACTAACAATGCACCAGAATTATGTACAAAATTTGTACTAACAGTGTATCTAGAAATGCTGCAAAACAGATTTTATAAATAGGTAAAAATTATAGTATATATATTTAAGAAATTCAACTATTATATATTCACAATAAATTACTCAATTAAATATATTTTTAATTTATTGAATATGCATTCAATAAATTGAAAATAATTCCGATTTATTATAAATTCCAAAAATATATGTAATACAATTTGCTATAAATTATGTAATTCAACAATTCAATTTATTATTTTTATCTATTATTCATTTTGTATCACTTAATCAATTTCATATTTTTTACCAATTATTCAATTTATCATCAAAATCTTGCTGAAACAAATGTGTAATTTATTCGACTTGACTACTATGCTATAAAGCTTTGTTTCACTGGTGTCACCGTTTATATCTATTTAACATCATAAAATCAAAATTGAGTAGGTGAAATTTCATTTTTATCCTATTTGTTTGTTTTTTATCATAATTGTTTTTTTTATCATAATTGTTGGTTAATTTAATGTTTTGTTGTAATATTTTTTTATTACAAATTCCTGTTTATTTCAAGATAGGCTTATATATGCTATGAGTCTTGATAGTGGTCAGGCAGAGTGGTTGGTGCCTTATTTGGTGACAGTCAATTTTAAACCTCCATATTGGTGACATTCATCAATGACAAATGGTCCTATTGCATAATATTTTCAGTGAGTTTTGGCACAATTGGCACAATTGTACCAAACTATTTGTAAAGAACACTTTTTAAGGATTTCATTAGTATTTTTTTTTGTAGAATGGCATAATACTTTAGTTTACTCACTCATTTACATAATAACTATTTCATACAACAAACACTATTTAAATGGCATGAAACGGAACAGCTTATTGATAAAAATATAACGAGAAGCAAGATATTTCTGTATGATTATTGACATTCGAATTGTTTTTAATGTTGTTCGAGATATTTTTGTAATTAAAAAATATTTTTGTTAAAATTATTGTATATATAGTAAAAAATAGTCGAAAAAAGTAATATCATTTGTATTGTCATTTTTACTACCGAATTTTTTTATTTTAGTTCACAAATGGAAACACTGATGGCGCTGTATGTTGTTCTTTAATGATAATGTACGCCATTGGATTGCATGCTAAGCTTATGCACTATTCAATCGCTTTTTATCTAACGCGTTTTCAACATCGACTAATCCTTCTGTAACTAATCTTTCTTCATAAATCATCATTGAATTTTAAAAAAGAAATGATTAGTTTTGGAGTTACGCTATCGGACTGCATATCATTTTGTGTCATGGTTTTGTTTGCGAATACCATGATGTCTGTTCAGAGAGCTAATTCAAGTAAGTATAAGTTTTACTCTATTCTAAACTGATATTTCATATTAAACATTTAATTTTTCAACTAATATTGTACGATAATTGATTCTTATTATTTATTTATTTTTACACCTATTTACTTTTACAATTCTTTTAAAATTAATTTACTTGTGTTTTGACGGTTTAAAACTAAATATAAATACTAACTAAGTATAGTAAGCATTCTTTTTACTCTATTTTTAAATAATATTTCACATCAGCAATTTAATTTTCATCCAAGTTTTTACTTAACTTGTCTCTTCTTATTCATTTGGTTTTATATTTATTTACTTCTATAATTCTTTTAAACTTAATTTTTTTCTGTATTGATGATTTTAAACTAAATGCGATTGCTGTAAGATGACTATAAAATTTTTGACACTTTTCAAATCACGTTCTTTACATTCTGTATCATGCACATTCTTTAATTCGTTTCAGTCAGTTTTAATACCCAGTCAGTAACAGAAGAAGTTTTAAATACAGAAGATATTTTTAGAATAATAAGAAAAATTTAATATATGAAATATTTTTTAAATACAGAAAATATTTTTTAACTGACGAAAATATTTTTCACTTTAAACTGCTTAAATAAAAACTTTATATTAGTAAATTTCAACTTTTAGTAGTTTTAAAATTGACAAAACTTTAAATAAGTTTTTTACAACCAAAATAAATTCAAACGTTTTAGAAGTTCACTTTTATTTGTTGTATTTTAGACTACATTTAAAATGATTATTTTATTTATTAATAATGTCAAATATAATAGGGAATATACACCAGATACTTTGATCAGTTATGTGTATAATCTTACTTAATAATTACTTTGAAATAAAAATAATTATTACCAATATTCAATTGGATCTAATTCACAGAATTAAAATAATGATTTGTTTTGAATTCTGCCAAATAATGTTCAATTTCAGTGAATTGTTATTCATTGCTTATTTAACAATTTATTGAGAAAATCTATTTAAAATGTAATAAATTTAATTTCAATTAACATAAGTGAAGTAATATAATTTTTATTTTACATTAACAGGTGCAAATTCCTTGAAGATTCAACCCTTCATTTTTCCATTGGAATCATCCATAATCGGTGAAAGGGTTACTGCAGTTTGCGCATCATCGTCTGGAGAAAAAATGAACTTCAAGTGGTTAAAAAATGGCACACCTCTGATTAAGGAACGAAATGTCGATATAAGAACCTATCCCGATATATCCAATCTTGTCATAGGTCCCCTCACTGAAGAAGATTCTGGAAACTACACTTGCATCGTCACCGCACGAGGAATGACCGCTAGCCATACAGCAACCTTAAAAGTCTTGGGTAAATATTCTTAAAATTAAACTATTACTTTAATCTTAACTTAAAATTATCACATTTATTGATATATTATTAGATAATTAAATATTAATTGATGACAAAATTTCTTGTTTTTTCATATTAAATTCAGGTCAGGGGTCTGTCCAGACATTTTGTGAAAGGTCCGTCTTTGTAAAATTGTGAAAAAATGACTCGTTATGTGTGATTATAAAATAAACGTTAAATCACGTTCTTTCAACCAGAGTCCAGCTTTTGTGAATTTTATGCAAATAGGGTCCTGTTATTGCAAAAAAAAAACATTTTTAAGGAGTTTTTAAATTGTAAAGCGATGCAAGATTATGCTCAACACTGTAAAATTATAATTAAAAAAATTAAATTTTCGAAAATAGACAGCCATTGCTGCTACTCAATGAGAGATGCAACATACAAATATTTGGTATTTAGTCTATACTGCTAAATGCAGAATATTCATTTCGGACAAATAAAGGAAGAAGCGTCTGCCGAAGACAAAATTTAGTTCGTTTGCAGCTGCCTTTCTTTCCTCCCCTTCCTGGGAAGGGTTTATTCGAAAAACAAAACAATAATGAGGATAAATAAACTTGTGAAGGGTCCGATTAAAAGAAAAATCATTTTGTGAAGGGTCCGTTTTTATGAAAAGATATTTTGTGAAGGGTCCGTTAACGGACTCAAATTTCTTTTAAACAGACCCCTGCAGGTAGATCAATTTATATTGTCTCTTAAATATAACGAGATTGCTTCCTGTGTATTTTAAGTAAATTTAGAATTTTAATTCTACAAATATCCATTGGAAAAATCAGAGCCAAATAAACGAAATATAATTCACGACGGAGTATTTTGTACTGGACACTATTTCAATACCAAAATGTATCGTATTTTGTAAGTGACAGATTACATTTTTTTTTAAAAAAATGTTACCTTTATTAATGTTTTATTTTATGTAATCTTGAAATAATTAAACTTTTATGAGATTTAAGTGAAAAATTTTCATTTTAAAGAGATACATCGATTTTTCACTATCTTTTTTAAATAAAAGATACTTGACAATTAATAATCTCTGTGCCCATTATCCCTTAAAAATTAAATACTGGAATAATTAATTAATATATTTATCCTGTTTATTATTTCGTTTTTCACTATTTTTAAAAAAAAAGATACTTGGAGTTAAATAACCTCTGTGTCCATTATTTCTTAAAAATTAAATAGTGGAATAATTAATTAATATATTTATCTTGTTTCTTATTTCGTGTTTCACTATTTTTTCAAAAAAAGATACTCGGCGATTGATAATCTCTGTGACCACTATCCCTTAAAAGTTAAATAGTGGAAAAATTAATTAATATATTTATCTTGTTTCTTATTTCGTGCTTCACTATTCTTTCAAAAAAAAAGATACTTGGAGATTGATAATCTCTGTGACCACTATCCCTTAAAAGTTAAATAGTGGAATATTTAATTAATATATTTATCTTGTTTGTTATTTCGTGTTTCAATATTTTTTTTAAAAAAGGTACTTGGTGGTTGATAATCTCTGTGACCACTATCCCTTAAAAGTTAAATAGTGGAATAATTAATTAATATATTTATCTTGTTTCTTATTTCGTGTTTCACTATTTTTTCAAAAAAAAGGTATTTGGTGATTGATAATCTCTGTGACCACTATCCCTTAAAAATTAAATAGTGGAATAATTAATTAATCTATTTATCTTGTTTGTCATTTCGTTTCACATAGTGTACGCATAAACTGCATACTTAGTAGTCTCTTTTTTTCATTCTCTGTGATGTGTAGTTCCGCCGTTCTGGGTCCATGTGCCACGTGACGTCGATAGTCTGAGTGGAGATTCAGTGTCCTTGGATTGTGTCGGTCAAGGTATTCCAAAACCCATGACGACCTGGTATAGAAAACAAGGTATTTCATACATTTATTTTCATAATTATTACATATTGCATATTGTGTACCGCATTGATTGTCTCTAATATGCATTTTCAAAATCCTTGAGAACAGAAAATACTTGTAAATATGATATCTGAGGTTAGGTACATTTATATGATATACCTTCGAGACTGAAAACTGTCTGAGATCTTTACTTTATTAATTTGTAAATTTTACTTTCAGCGGCATTGCTCTGGTGTGTTTATTTCGGTTTAGTACACCTAGCAAATTTACTATACCTAGATCCCACTTTTCAGACTATTGTTCTCGCCAATCTGAAATTATAGAGTAATTGAGGAATTTAGTAGACACGCTGCATATCGAGATTCCCTTAATTCCTATAAAAGGGTTGAGATTCCTTTAAAACTGGTTTCATATTGTGATATAAACCTCATGTTCTCTGAAAATACCCATATATGACTAGAAATATTTAGAATATATTCAAAAAATCTTATTTAGTCCAGAACATGCAGAAAAAGAGGAGGCTTTTAAAGCTGATTTCATATTAAAACATGGATATCATATTCTCTGAAAATATCCATATATGACTAAAAATACCTAAAGAATATTTTTAAAATAGTTTTAATTTGTTTAAAATGCTTTGAAAAAAAAATTCTTTAAAACGGGATTCATGCCAAAATGTGCCCATCATATTCATTAAAAATACCCATATATACCCCTATAGAAATATGTAAAGAATATTTTTAAAATAAACTCTTGTTTTGTGCTAAATTCCAAACTTTACTGTTATATCAAATAGCATTAGAACGGAAACTGCAGAATTTTAAATATTGTTTTGAGAAGCAATATTCTTAAATATTTATATATATNTTAATAAGGTATTCCCTTTATCTGCATATAAAATAAAACACCATCCAAATCTAGTTTTTATTTTTGTGAACTATAGAGCAACGAAAAATTTCTGCTAAGTATCAAGTTACATAAGAGAGTATCAAATATGTAAGCAGTAATAGGGTGTGATCTTATTTCGGATTTACATTATGAAAGAAATGTGAGGTTGTAACTTACCTTTCTCAGTTAAGGTAATAAATCAACTTTGAAAGGTGGAGTTTTTTTTTAATAAGGTATTCCCTTTATCTGCATATAAAATAAAACACCATCCAAATCTAGTTTTTATTTTTGTGAACTATAGAGCAACGAAAAATTTCTGCTAAGTATCAAGTTACATAAGAGAGTATCAAATATGTAAGCAGTAATAGGGTGTGATCTTATTTCGGATTTACATTATGAAAGAAATGTGAGGTTGTAACTTACCTTTCTCAGTTAAGGTAATAAATCAACTTTGAAAGGTGGAGTTTTTTTTTAATAAGGTATTCCCTTTATCTGCATATAAAATAAAACACCATCCAAATCTAGTTTTTATTTTTGTGAACTATAGAGCAACGAAAAATTTCTGCTAAGTATCAAGTTACATAAGAGAGTATCAAATATGTAAGCAGTAATAGGGTGTGATCTTATTTCGGATTTACATTATGAAAGAAATGTGAGGTTGTAACTTACCTTTCTCAGTTAAGGTAATAAATCAACTTTGAAAGGTGGAGTTTTTTTTTAATAAGGTATTCCCTTTATCTGCATATAAAATAAAACACCATCCAAATCTAGTTTTTATTTTTGTGAACTATAGAGCAACGAAAAATTTCTGCTAAGTATCAAGTTACATAAGAGAGTATCAAATATGTAAGCAGTAATAGGGTGTGATCTTATTTCGGATTTACATTATGAAAGAAATGTGAGGTTGTAACTTACCTTTCTCAGTTAAGGTAATAAATCAACTTTGAAAGGTGGAGTTTTTTTTTAATAAGGTATTCCCTTTATCTGCATATAAAATAAAACACCATCCAAATCTAGTTTTTATTTTTGTGAACTATAGAGCAACGAAAAATTTCTGCTAAGTATCAAGTTACATAAGAGAGTATCAAATATGTAAGCAGTAATAGGGTGTGATCTTATTTCGGATTTACATTATGAAAGAAATGTGAGGTTGTAACTTACCTTTCTCAGTTAAGGTAATAAATCAACTTTGAAAGGTGGAGTTTTTTTTTAATAAGGTATTCCCTTTATCTGCATATAAAATAAAACACCATCCAAATCTAGTTTTTATTTTTGTGAACTATAGAGCAACGAAAAATTTCTGCTAAGTATCAAGTTACATAAGAGAGTATCAAATATGTAAGCAGTAATAGGGTGTGATCTTATTTCGGATTTACATTATGAAAGAAATGTGAGGTTGTAACTTACCTTTCTCAGTTAAGGTAATAAATCAACTTTGAAAGGTGGAGTTTTTTTTTAATAAGGTATTCCCTTTATCTGCATATAAAATAAAACACCATCCAAATCTAGTTTTTATTTTTGTGAACTATAGAGCAACGAAAAATTTCTGCTAAGTATCAAGTTACATAAGAGAGTATCAAATATGTAAGCAGTAATAGGGTGTGATCTTATTTCGGATTTACATTATGAAAGAAATGTGAGGTTGTAACTTACCTTTCTCAGTTAAGGTAATAAATCAACTTTGAAAGGTGGAGTTTTTTTTTAATAAGGTATTCCCTTTATCTGCATATAAAATAAAACACCATCCAAATCTAGTTTTTATTTTTGTGAACTATAGAGCAACGAAAAATTTCTGCTAAGTATCAAGTTACATAAGAGAGTATCAAATATGTAAGCAGTAATAGGGTGTGATCTTATTTCGGATTTACATTATGAAAGAAATGTGAGGTTGTAACTTACCTTTCTCAGTTAAGGTAATAAATCAACTTTGAAAGGTGGAGTTTTTTTTTAATAAGGTATTCCCTTTATCTGCATATAAAATAAAACACCATCCAAATCTAGTTTTTATTTTTGTGAACTATAGAGCAACGAAAAATTTCTGCTAAGTATCAAGTTACATAAGAGAGTATCAAATATGTAAGCAGTAATAGGGTGTGATCTTATTTCGGATTTACATTATGAAAGAAATGTGAGGTTGTAACTTACCTTTCTCAGTTAAGGTAATAAATCAACTTTGAAAGGTGGAGTTTTTTTTTAATAAGGTATTCCCTTTATCTGCATATAAAATAAAACACCATCCAAATCTAGTTTTTATTTTTGTGAACTATAGAGCAACGAAAAATTTCTGCTAAGTATCAAGTTACATAAGAGAGTATCAAATATGTAAGCAGTAATAGGGTGTGATCTTATTTCGGATTTACATTATGAAAGAAATGTGAGGTTGTAACTTACCTTTCTCAGTTAAGGTAATAAATCAACTTTGAAAGGTGGAGTTTTTTTTTAATAAGGTATTCCCTTTATCTGCATATAAAATAAAACACCATCCAAATCTAGTTTTTATTTTTGTGAACTATAGAGCAACGAAAAATTTCTGCTAAGTATCAAGTTACATAAGAGAGTATCAAATATGTAAGCAGTAATAGGGTGTGATCTTATTTCGGATTTACATTATGAAAGAAATGTGAGGTTGTAACTTAACTATCTCAGATAAAGTGATTAATCAGCTTCAAAAGGCTATGTTTTTTTTAAAAATAAGGTATTTTCTTCCTCTGCATATAAAATAAAACACCATCAAAATCTTTTTTTAATTTTTGTGTACTATTTTTTTCTCCAATGCCCACCTGTGTTAACATCCGTCAATTCAGGTTGTTGTTGTTGTTAATTTACGTCGCACTAGAGCTGCACAATGGGCTATTGGCGACGGTCTGGGAAACATCCCTGTGGATGATCCGAAGACATGCCATCACAATTTTGATCCTCTGCGGAGGGGATGGCACCCCCGCTTCGGTAGCCCGACGAGTACTTCCGAGTACCGACGAGAAGTCGAGCACTTTACGGTAGCACAGTTTAACGAGGACCCATACCGCGCACCCTCGGTCCCTACGCAGACTGATCCAAGTGGTCACCCACCCACACACTGACCGTAGCCAGTGATGCTTGACTTCGGTGATCTGCTGGGAACCGTGTCTTAATGATCAGTCCACTGCGGGACCCGTCAATTCAGGCATTCACAGGGCAGATTTTTTTTCAGGGACACCCTATTAGGTGGGCCAACGTTGCTCCCACAGTAAGGACAGATAGTACAGAGAAGGAAAGAACATCCATGCCTTGCCCGGGATTCGAACCCAGAGCCTTTCTGATGTAAGGGCAGTTCCCTAACCCCTACACAGGCCGGTCGGCATTTTTTTGTGTACTATATAACAACGAAAAATTTCTATAAGCGATCAAGTTACATAATGTTATCTTCATTTTATGCGAACAACAATTAAAATCCAATTCCTATATGTTTTGTAGATGCGTCTTACATTATTTTTCTACTTGTAATGTTTAGTTTACCCCGAGAATTATGGAAGAAAATTTTATTCTAAAATATCCAGTTATTGATCAGAACTGCACCGCTTAAAATATATTATTTATCTACCAATATTGAACATTATAACTCAATATATTGTCTGAATATTATGTATTGTTTAATATATAATATTTAAATCTTTCTCGTGCCTCGTTAGAATTCATCAAAACTATGATATATTTGACTGTATTTATATGTATTGAAATGTAGAATGCAATATTAACCATTAATTTGCTGACATCAAAATTCTTTTTAAACTGTATTCTTTATTTTAAATATATGTTTGTTTGTTTTATTATCAGCCGGTTGTGATTATGTTCTCAGCGAAAATATTTAAGAATTACTTGGTTATATTTATAATTGTACTTAAGAAATTGATTATTATATTTAATAATGGATATGCAAATAAATAGCTACTTAGTTTATTTTCTTTGTAGAATGAAATATGTAGAATGATAGTTTTTCTTTATAAAATTTCCGCAACAGATATTTATTCTTATCTACTACTTTCTCATGTTAGAATCTCTGTATCAGTACTGGACATCAAATTTATAAATTTATAAATACGTACGAACTTTCGTGCCATTTTAAAGCACAATAAGTTTTGTTTTCCACCCTGCTATGATAATGTGCTGTTTTTTAACATGTCTTGTAGCATAACTTTATTATTTAAAAAGTAATACAATTACCTGAAATAATTTTTATTTTATAACCGTTGTTGAACAGCAGACCCAATTTTTTGGGTTTACGACTACTAATGTTCAACTCCGTAGCCTTGTCATTTTGAACCTAATCCGGAAGACATGGGAACTCCTGGATCAAGTTTTGGGAAAAATTTGCCTTCGTGGAGGACTTTTCTTTTTATAAAACACATTTGCGTTACACGGTGAGGAAAACAACGAAAACATTTCACAGATAGCCTGGCAGCAAGGGGACTCCCACCCATGATCTGTCTACCACTGAGGATATTTCACGCTATCACTGTGGTCGGTGCGAGCCGGATGCAGAACTCATATCGACCAGCCATCTCTGGGATTCGAACTAGGTTCACCTTATGGGAAGGCGAACGCTCTATCCCCTGACCCACCACGGCTCTACTATTTTCCAATGTTAGAATCCGTCCTCTTCCGTATCAGCAAATTTACAAATTTCTAAATGCGTGCAATTTTAATGCACAATAAGTTTTGTTTTCTTCACTACAATTACTTGTTGTATTTTAACACGTCTTGTAGCAAGACTTGAAAAGTCATACAGTTACTTGAACTAATTTTTAAAGATGAGGAGAAAAAGCAAATGAAATGTGAATAATTTGAACAATATACTGAATAACTTTGCTTATATAGTGATACTGATGTTTTGTGCCTTAAATCTTTTTTTAAGAAGTTAACAATCCAAGTTAACAACCCATGTTAACATTAACAAAGATAACAACCTATGTCTATACTTAGGTATAATTATTTTGCTGGATGATTTGATAATCTATAGTTCTATATATTAAATCCACATCATAAAATTTTTTTTTTTTAAAAATTACGTCATCAATACTCAAAAAGTTACAATTTGTTCTCAGTATGAAATTGCTGAAGAAGTAAGTTACAATATTGATGAATTTTTTTTTAAATAAGTCGAATTGTTGCACTGTTTACTGGAAAAATTTTCCTTATTTTTTCATCTAAATTTTCGAGTATAAAGTGTTGTTTATAAATTAATTATGTTTACATTTTCGACTGAAAACGTTTCTGCAAATATCATTTAATAAAATTCTTGTATGCTTCTTAACATGTATTTCTAAAAAAAATATTCTTTGATAACTGTATTAATCTTTATAACAATACCGATGATTTGATATGCATACATGTATATTTACATATATGCGAATGTGGGTTCATTTGAATACAAATTTTAACAACACTGCATACATATAAATATTATATAATAATACATATATGTATGTATATGTAATATATATATATATGCTGTATAATATAAATGTATTAGCCAAGAGCAAATTATAATCTACTTATGAAACAAAAAACGCGTCCGCTGTAAGTTATTATAAACATGACAAAAACTGTATTTAGTTAACAAATTGAAAGAGTGATGGCGCTGTTGGCAAATTTACGCTTTCTTAGTGCGAATAGTACGCCATTCGGTCACAAAAAAACTGAATTTGTTTCTTTATGCATTTATTGCTTCTGATTTCAGTGAATCTATACAAAGGATTGATCTACCTTTTCTTACAAGAAATGTATTCCTTGCAAATAATAACAAATTCATCAAGATGGATTTTCTTTTATTTTGTCATTTTGACGGTTTTGCTATCTCTACAAATTAGTGAGTCTGGTAAGTGTTACCTTTTCTTATTTCAAAATGTTTACTTTTTTACTCTCCCTAATTAAATTTTTAATACGATGGTTTCTTTATTACTGTGCTATATACTAACTAATATGTTTAAATGTCATCTGATTCTTGAATATAATCATGAATGTATGGAATATTGAATGCATATAAACATCGAATTAGGTATTTCTATATTAATCTTATGTTTCTTGCATGTTACACATTACTCTAATATTTTCATGAAATATTAAAATTATTTCATGTTGTAGTTTTACTTTTTTATCAATCCGTGTTCATTAATGTTTTTTTCTCTCTCATTTTTTTGCCTTTGAAATTAATGAAACTAATTTGTACAAACTCATTCATAGTTTTTCTCCTTCAAATCAATACCCCTAGTATTTTAATACATTTACATTAAAATATGAATGAAATGTATTTTTTATTTAAATATTTTAGGATCATTCATTCAACAAAAATATTTATAACTTAATGTCTTTTTTTAATATTTGTCTTTTTTAAAGAAACATAACTAATTGTAAACGAGGAACGTTTTTCAAATTGCAGTGAATTTATTTTTAAAATTTTAATCATATTATGCAACTTATTATATTTCAAATATAATCATTTTTATAATTAATGATTTTTATGTAAACGCTTTCCATTTGCATATAAGTTAATCTTGTGTAGTAAATATTGGCGCAGTATGTCCTTCTGTGGACTTTGTGCCATTAAACCCTACATTCAACTCAACTGTGTAGTAAATATATATAAAAAAATCTTTATTTTGTTATAATTATTTCAATAGAATTAGTATGTAAATGTGATAAAAAATTATACTTATACATATTATTTTAGTTCTTTTGTTTTCAGCTCTTTGATACTTATACATATTACTTTACTTCTTTAGTTCATTGAAACATATTATTTTAGTTCTTTTTCATAAGCAAATGCTTCTTTTTAACTCCGCCCATATACAGCTGGAAACTCACTAAGGATTCAACCTTTTACATTTCCGTCTGAATCATCCGTTATTGGCAAGAGGACCATTGCTGCTTGCACACCTTTATCTGGCGAAAAAATGGATTTCAGGTGGTTAAAAAATGGTAAAACATTGACTAAAGGACGAAACATTGACATCAGATCCTTTCCAGACCTATCCAATCTTGTTATAGATCCACTCACTGAAGAAGATTCAGGAAATTACACTTGCATCGTCAATGCACGTGGGACAACAGCGAGCTACACTGCAACACTCGAAGTATTAGGTGAGCTCATATAATTTTGACACATTTAAGCCTTTGCGAACGCTTCGTGTATAATTAGATAAAGTTTTTCTAGAGTTGAAATATAATTCTTCTGATTCTTCCTTATGAAATATATTTCTTATATAATCAACATAATTCAAATCATTCTTAAACACTTTAATAAACCGGTGAGCATACTGGACGGTTATAAGAAAATTGTTTTCATTAGTTTAATTCATCAACAATATTGTTCAGTGGGTTAGGTTGTAAAAACTATCATATCATGAATAGTGACAAATTCATCATTTAAAATTTTTTTTTAAACTAGTTTTGAAATGAGGAACCTATATACACAGTCATTATCTCCTAACATTAAAATCAATTTAAACAACACGAAGGAATTTATGTTTGCGGATTTTTTATCAGAAAATAAACTTGTTATCAATTTTGAAAACTGCATGCAATTTCGATGTATGTCAGTGCCAATTTTAAATTCAGAAAATTCATAAGCTTAAAATGTTAAGAGATGATAGCCCTATACCTGCACCAGTTGATCACGTGATCAATTTAATAGGAAAAAACATTACCGTTTTTCCTGATTAAATCAAATCTTTAAATAATCCAATTATGTTAATGAAAGTCAATCAAAAATATGTTCCGTAAATGCTTCTGTTGATCTTAGAAGTATATTTTTTAAAAAAGAAAATCATTTAACTTTATTTACGCTTTTCAATTTTAAAATATTATTTCTAAAAATACACTTTTCAAATCACATTTTGCTACGTATTAAAAATTAACGCTGCGTACTAAACCTAAACATATTATCAGTTTTAGAACTACGTAACAAACAGTAGCGTTTTTAAAACCTCATATTCAGCCTTTGTAAGTATTGTCAAATATATTATATTTAAAGCTATCTATATTTATAATAAAACGGTATTTCGTTCTCAATATCATTTATATCCCAAGAAGATGTTGGAACAAAAGTCAAAGTCTCATACTTTAAATACTTTCTAAAATTTTTTTTTAATAAATATTAAACTTTATATTATATATTTCAAATTATATTATATTATAAAGTTAAGTAAGCTTTATATTATATATTTCTGAAACTCACTTAACTAGTTTTATCATAATTTTATATTTTTATTTAATTCCTTATCTATAGTACCTCCATCCTGGATTCACGTACCACGTGACGTCGATGCACTGAGTGGAGATACTCTCTCTTTAGATTGTATGGGTCAAGGTACCCCAAAACCTTTCACAACCTGGTACAAGAAACAAGGTTCATATTTTTTTTAAATTTTTTTCAAACTTGTTTTTTTATTTATTCTTTACTTTATTTTTTAATAAAATATTCTTTTTACCTAGTCATCCATAATGATAAATTTCTTCATACCTTCTTCCAAGAGTAAATAAAAATTTATGACTGCAAATTAACATTTACAATCCCTAGCCAAATTATTCAACACACTGTAAGATTCTATGTAAAATCTTAATTATCAGGTGATATTCTATACAATTTTAGAGTTTTTACGTGGCTGAAACCGATTTGCATTTGTTTATGTTCCTGTATCAGTGGGTTAACATTGTAATGCAATACGTTAAAAATAAATACAAATGGGAAGAATATTAAAAATCTCCTGCATAAAAACCCATATATATGTTTAAACATAAAAGTATTGCCTATAAATTCGTGCAAAACATACAATTATTAAAAGACTAACAGTGCGTCTAATCATTTGGTCTGATTATTATACTATACTAATATAGTACCTGATATAATAAATATACTGTAGTCTACGTAATTATCTCGACTCGTCGTCTTAAACCTACAATCAGTAAAATAATAAAGCATCATAACTATGCTTTGATTGTCCTTGAAAACATACAGCAACTTGATGCGAATGAATGAATTAAAATAAAATGAACATTTCAAAATAAATATCATAAATGTGTTACAGTTATACGTATTTAACTGGTGGGCTGTTATTCTTAAAACACACGTAGATTGTAGAACTTAGTTAAAGAACATGTTAAGGAAAATTTCATTCTCGGGTAAAAAAAAAAAACTTTTTTGTGCTTGGCTTTAAGTATAAGATTGTTAGAAGATGAAATTAATTATTAATAATGAAACTGAGCTTTTTCTTCATTGATAACTATGCGGATTTTAATTCTTAAAGTCCCTTAAAGAAGACCCATACTTCCCAAAATGTTGGGAGAAATAAAGAACAGTGTCTCGTTTAATCAGTATTTTTTGTCGATCATTTTTTAAATAAAAGAGAAGGATTAACTCTGATTTTTTTTTTCAAATTTCAAGTATCTATAATAGGCTTTTGGGAGTCGCAGTTAAGAATATCTGAGAGAGCAAGAAATTGTAAAAATGGACGTTTCGCTAAATATATTGTCAAAAATCAAAATCTTCGTATAAGAAACATTAGAATTTTTTTTGAATAAGAAGAACATATTCTTATAAACCAGGGGTTTCCAACTGGCGGCCCGGGGGCCGCATTCGGCCCACGGAGCCTTTTTTGTGACCCGCGAACTAAAACACATTAGTTGTCATTTTTTGTGGACAATTTTCGTAAAAAAATCTATATGGGCTTAAAATACTTTTCTCGATAATAAAAACCTAATTTCTTCGTTTCTGTGAAATTGAACATACCAACGATGCAAAAAAAATTTATTTCTCAGGTTTTGCATCCAAGAAAATATTTATTCAAATACAGAAATAATTGTGTATGTTTGTCTTTTTTTATTTAATTTTTTTTGTTTTTTGTGAATATAATTTAGCATGTGTGTATCAGAAATTTTCTCGAAGAAATTCTCCGATTTAACTTTTTGAAACCATTCATTTACACACACATTTGTAAATTTTAAATTTAAATATCTATTCTCTGGTGGTTGCAGCAGACAAACCTCAATTTTCTCATTGAACATTTTGTATGGCTCTGTGTAAGTAAAAAAGATTAATTCTAATTTAAAGATTAGTCCTTAAAAAAGATTAATCCTTTTTTAAAGATTAATATCTAAACAGTTAGATATCTGTTGCACATTAATTGCTTAATACATAGGTGCACATTAAAGTTATTGTAGCCCGAATTTTTATTATTTATTTAATATTTTTAAAAATATTATTAATAACAATTAAATATTTTTAAAAATCTACTTCTTATTTTAATTTGTAATTCAATACTTTTGTTTTGTACAACTTGGTAAAAATCTGAAAGTAATATTTAATCTTCCTTCCAACATAAAAGAGTCCTACATAAAATTTTGACAAAGTTGCGGCCCGCCATTTGATTTGTGTTTTTAATTGTGGCCTCATGTTCGAAGTTGGAAACCCCCCTGTTATAAACTATGTACGAAATATAGGAACCAAGAGAGCACAAAAAACGATTATAAAGAGACCTTCCCTTTCTTCTCATAGATTGCATAAGATTAAATTTATTTGAATGAAAGTTGAAAACTGTGAATTAATATTCTGGAAATTTAGATATATCTATTTACTTATCGATAATTTATTTTATGAATAATTAAATTTTTATAGTTCAAGTGGTAACACATACACAATATATATTTATTACTAGGTGACCATGCTGAATTTGCACCCATAACTCCTTCAAATCATTTAAATCTGGCATCAAATGGGAGTCTTCTTTTGAAAGTGGATAAATCGGACGAAGGTTTATACAAATGCAATGTATCCAATAATATAGGATCTCCTCTTTTAAAGACTGTTGTTCTTAAAGTTATTGGTATGTAAGTTATTGGTTGTATAAACGATCATATAAAGTCATTGGTATGCAAGTTAATGCTTGCATAAACGATCGTATAAAGTTATTGGTATGTAAGTTATTGGTTGTATAAACGATTGTATAAAGTTATTGGTATGTAAGTTATTGGTTGTATAAACGATCGTATAAAGTTATTGGTATGTAAGTTATTGGTTGTATAAACGATCATATAGAGTTATTGGTATGTAAGTTATTAGTCGTATAAACGATCATATAGAGTTATTGGTATGTAAGTTATTGGTTGCATAAACGATCATATAAAGTTATTGGTATGTAAGTTATTGGTTGTATAAACGATCATATAAAGTTATTGGTATGTAAGTTATTGATTGTATAAACGATCATATAAAGTTATTGGTTGTATAAACGATCATATAAAGTCTTGGTATGTAAGTTATTGGTTGCATAAACGATCATATAAAGCTATTGGTATGAACGATCACTTGATTTTTTTTTCTAAACATTTCAAAAAGTGTATTTAGTCATTGCATATTTTAATGAACTGGTCTCTCTCTTACTTGTATAACATGCATTGTGAAAGAAATGTGAATTATTCGAACTGTTGATAAGAATTGGAAATGCTTTATTGTTTGTTTATTTTTATTGTTGCATCATTTATTGTATGAAAGTTGGCACACCACCAAAAATTATGCTGTGTATAAATACAACTATGCTTGTATAAATACAAGGTCAAGAAAACTGAGATGGTCACGGTAAGTCTTGACCCTCAATGGGCAGTCACGCCATTGAGTTTAGTTTAGTATAAAAATACAATTTTGAAAATACAATGCTGATGTACTGTGATGCCAAAATTGTTTAATATGTTTTTAGCTTTTTATTTTGCAAGAAGTAGATAGGTAGGTACCTTTATTCACGTCTGACTAGAGCAGCACAAGGGGCGACGGTCTGAGAAGCATCCCTGAGGATGATCCGAAGACTTATCATCACAAATTTGATCCTTTGCAGAGGGGGATGACTCCTCTGGTTTGGTAGCCCGACGACCTGCACGCGAAGTCGAACACGTCGCGGTAGAACAGTTTAACAAGGACAGATACCGCGCACCCTTGGTCCCTACGCAGGCTGATCAAAATGGTCGACCAACCGCTTACTGACTGCAGCCAGTGATGCTTGACTTCGGTGTTCAACAGGGAATCGTTTCTTTATGATCAGTCCACTGCTGGACTTCTAAGAAGTAATTTCCTTGTTTTAAAGTTTAAGAATGATTTGCCTAAAACTTAAGTTCGCGAAATTTGCTTTCCTATTAATTTTTTAAAAATAAATATCGTGTTTTTTTTTAAATTTTGTGTTGTTGAGTTATTTTTCATGCATCCCATCTAAGATATCTGAAGCTATGTCTTTTTTGGATTTCGCAACCAAAAGTATTCTCGAAGTCTAAATGAATCTATAAAAAGTATTTAAATAAATTCCTATTTGAATAAATTTATACTTTATAAGTTCTAGATTTCTTGGCTACCTCATGTGAACCTCGTATTTTCATTTCACACTTTGTTTATCATAAGATATTTTTTAGAAGTTATACGTTTTTCGCTGCATTTTAATTATTAAAACTATTTATTACTTTTTCTCGCTGTTTAATATTTTCAACAAAAATAATTTTAAAAAAAATAAAAATTCAAGAAATGAAAACCAGTACTTTACTGCCTTATTTTTGCTGTAAATGTTACGAATTTTACAAAATACTTGTGACATGCTTTGAAAGCGTTTCTAAGTTTTGACAATCTAAATTAAATTTTTCTGTAAAAAAATTTTGTAAATCAATTAAAATGATCTTAATTTTTTATAATTTTAGAGTAACGAACACCCACTCTTAAAGAAAATTTTATTAATTTTTGCTGCTTAATTTCTATTGAATCAATTAATATTTCTATCTCTTTAAAACGAGCTAGATTGATTATAAAATCTGTTAATAACAATATAATATAATCAAACGTAAATGTTTATATCATAAGTATAATCAAAAGAGGTTATTAAGATTAATATTCCAAAAATATCAAATTCATTGACAGAATATTGGATATCGTTT
This sequence comes from Parasteatoda tepidariorum, assembly GCF_043381705.1. Taxonomy (NCBI): domain Eukaryota; kingdom Metazoa; phylum Arthropoda; class Arachnida; order Araneae; family Theridiidae; genus Parasteatoda; species Parasteatoda tepidariorum. The sequence goes on along the minus strand of NC_092208.1, from coordinate 935,565 downwards.
TCATAGGGCAGTTTAATTGCACTATAATTGAATGAATACTAATATTTTCATTGTTAATATTTATTGCAAAATATAGCTCGAAAATTACTATTTTATAAGCATTTTATAATCTTTTTAAAAATGACTCTTCATTTAGTTCAAGATATCAACAATTGAGGGCGCTACAATACTTATTTTAATTCTCACTACGTTAACGCCATTACATCGACTTTCACATTGCTTATATCATTCGATTTATTGTTGTACATCACTGCAAGTTTTGTTTAATATTGCAGACAAAGTAAATTGCACTTATTGAAATAAATTTGATTTCAAGACAATGTTCATTACATATTATTACAAGCCAATTTTTGCAGCCGATATTTTTCTACTCGTTCTCTGCTTCTTTATTGAAGGTAAGTTATTCATCTTATTATTCTTGTTTTTATCTAAGAAATTATTATTATAGAAAATACTTACTTTTAAATTATATACATTGATGCCTACATTAATTTATAAAATGAAATTTATACTTATTTAGTTACTCTGATCTTTGAAAGTAGACATAATTGTTATTCATTTAGCAAAGCTTTTAAATGTAACAATTTAGCACTATTACAAAAATATGACTTTAAATTACACCGCAAGTTTATGTATGGTTTTCTAAAATTAAAATTGGTTTCTGAAGTTATTTCCCCAAATATGCTAAAAATAACCAGGTTGAATAATTCAAACCAGCATTCATTTTATATTATTGGTATTTATCTGGCAAACAAAAATGTCAGTATGTTACTAAAATTTTCTCATAAAAATAAAATTCTATTTTTTAGTAACTTCTCTTTTCTATTTCGTTATTCATCGTTTTTTTTTCCAAATATTTTTAAAAGAATAAACTCTGCATTTGAAGTTTTTTTTAAACGAAAAATTACATTAATTTTATTTTATTTCTAATTTTAATGTGCAATTTAGGAAGTTAATCAGTACATAAAAAATATTCATGCGTACATATTCTTTGATATGATTGGATGATATATTAGATGATACATTCACATAATAGATGATACATTCGCATATTAGATGATACATTCACATAATAGCTGATGCATTCGCATATTAGATGATACATTCACATAATAGATGATACATTCACATAATAGCTGATACATTCACATGTTAGATGATACATTCACATATTAGATGATACATTCACATAATAGATGATTCATCCACATATTAGATGATACATTCAGATAATAGCTGATACATTCACATATTAGATGATACTTTCACATATTAGATGATACATTCAAATATTAGATGATACATTGACATAATAGATGATACATTCACATATTAGATGATACATTCACATATTAGATGATACATTTTCAAAGAGCTACGTCTATGTTGCAAAAAAATATTTTCAATTTAAAAGCTAACATGCTTAAAATCTTGTTCATTCTTAAATGTGTGTATTCTTTTTTCAATTTATGTGTGATGTGCTTTAAAGCATATTTTATCACAGAATAAATAAGGATAACTTTAATGAAGAAAACATAGTTGAAATACTAATACGTATTGCTTTTATTCAATAATTTTCGAAATTTAACAAAATATTTTAATAGATATTGTAATAGAAGAAATCTTAATGAATTCCAGGAAGAGCGGGAGATTCATTGTCCATACAGCCATTTTCTTTTCCCAATCATTCTATTGTTGGAAAACGAGTCAATGCTATCTGCGCCATTCAAGACACCTACAGAGGCCAAATGGAGTTCAAATGGCTCCACAACGGTAAAGAGTTAGTAAAGGGTTCGAATGTTGAAATAAGATCTCTGCAAGATCTCTCCACTTTAGTCATTAACCCTTTAACGGAAGCTGATTCTGGTAACTATTCCTGCATTGTTAACAGCCGTGGTTTGTCATCAAGTTATCACACATTCTTGGAAGTCTTAAGTGAGTACCTCATGCCTAACTAAGTCTTTTTAAAGCTTTAATAACTATCAGATACTGTCCCCGGTTTTCTAAGATTCTATGTAAAATCTTAATGGTCACGTGATATTACACAGCTTTACTGTTTTTACGAGACTGAAATCTGTTTGCTTGCGTTCGATTATCAATGGGCGAAATGAGACGATATACAATATAAATTTGACGGTTGGATAAATCAAGGGATATGTTATATAAATATAGACTATTTATTATATCAGGTATTATATTATAATAATTAGATCCAATGATTAGACACACTGTAGTGTTTTAAGAATGGCATGTTTTGCACGCGTTTATAGGCAATACTTTTATTTTCAAACATAATGGAATGGAGTTTGATTCAAAAGATTTTTTATATACTTCCTATTTGTATTTATTTTCAACGTATTGCATTACAATGTTAACCCATTGATAGAGGAGTGTAAACAAGTGCAAACCGGTTTCAGTCGAGGAAAAACAGTGAAGCTGTAGAGTATCACTTGATATTTTATAATTTTACATAAAATCTTAGAGTGCGTCTTATAATATGGCCGGGGACTGTATGTGATAGCGTTAATCTAACCTCACTGAAATATGTATTTAAAAGTTATTGCTCCAAATCCTTTTCAATTATATACCTGCAAGTTACGGAGAAGGAATATCTCGATCCTGATTGGTAGTTGAAACGTGGCATTTTTTTACGTTATCAACTGTTCTTTCCTTGTTATTTCGAGTAAGCCAAGACCGCCAAGGATCAATTATCTTAAGTGACACATTCTTGCACAAATATTTCAATTCTTCCACTAGATATTTCTCAAGAAAAAAAAACAAGCCATGTAGAACATAAACCAATTAGCAATGCATCTAATTTGCAAAGTACACAAAGCAAAAGTACATCACAGTTACAATAAAATGCATAAACAAATAATGAATCTAAGGGAATTAAAAGACGAGAAAGAAGTAATTTTCAATGAATTCCATGTGCAATAGAACACTGTATTTAAATAACTTTATGTTAATAACCTTTCTAACTTATGCGGCAAAACTTGGCTCAACTTTAACACACTATTTTGCTCATAAACAATAAGTTGGAGTTGGCGTCATAGGTCACATGTGAAGGTATCCGTGATTCTCTTCTTGAAGTGCAAGTACCCAATTCATTTTAGTTGTGCTTCAGAAAAATAAACAATTTACTACATCTATACAAATCAGCACTAAAACACTTTTTTTAAACTCCACTAGACATGCTCACAAATATATTTTGTAATACAATGAAGTTACATTTGAAGTGTCATTAAATTATTTAAACTGTATTGAAAAATTTCCATTTACAATTATAGACAGTATTATGCAGTTTTTCCAAATAATAAGCGTTTGATTACTGCTCTAATATTTAACCAATTTCTGTTTTTTTCCTGCGTGATTTTCTTTTAATTATTAATATTTCTGTTGAAAATGTTTTCAAGTTGAAATTTGCTGTTGCTCTAATTAATTTCTTCACAAGAAAATTCGCAAGAAATTCAACATGACAATTATTTTTTTTTCTTTTTCAATTATGTTTTACTTAAAAATCATAAGAATACTTTTTGTGTTTTTTAGTTCCTCCAACATGGAAGGAAGTTCCACGTGACATTGATTCTTTAAGTGGTGATACAGTTCATTTAAACTGTAAAGGTTCTGGAATACCTCAACCTACTACATCATGGTCTAAATCGTCAGGTAAGTGCTCCTCATTCGAAGTAAAAAGTAAAATAATATAAACAATATGTTAATGTTATCTAATTGTTAGTTTACTCTGAGTTTAGAAAAAAAACATTATTAATTTTTTAAAAAAATCTTAGAGTTAAAGGCAAACTTACGCAATTTGATATTCCAATTATGAGCGTTATTAGTAAAAAAAGTATTTACTTACAGCTTTTTTCGAAATATAAAAATTAAAGTATAAAGTATTAAAGTTGGTTAAAATTAAAGTATAATATTTTCAAAAATTTGAGTTAGAAGAAATAAATTTCATTAAAATTGACTTAAGTCATTTTTCACATCATTTTTCACCCATGCTGCCTACCATTTTCGTAAAACAATAATACTAAATTTTCAAAACTTGTAGATTATACAAGATACGTTATATAATATATACACAAATCTCTAACGTAACCTTGTGAAAAAGGCCGAATTTGTTTCTTGCTAGTGGCAACAATAATGTCTCGATTCCATTAAAAATGGCGGACAGTTTGTAATTGAAAAACAAATAATAAAAGAAGTGAAACAGTAAAGAAAATGACGTATTTCGGGTATCTATCACATATTTTATCTAAATTATATGCAATGAATAAGTTGGCGACTAAAATATAAAAAAGTAGTTAGAAGTTATTCGCCATTTTAATTATATGTTTAAATTACTAAAATATGAAGTCAACATTCTTTATTAAATACAAATATTATACGTTATATAAATCAATTTTATTCGACCCATATTAAACACAATTGAAGTAAACATGGAAACTTACAATGCAATGAGTATTGTAGGTGCAAAATGTAAATAAAGACAAAAGAAAAACTGCTTATTCTTATATATTTAATTATAAAAAAAACTTAATTTTAAACATTTTAAACCATGAAAGCTAACTTTAAATACAAATAATGTTATACTGATAAAAATACTTAATTCTATTGGTCAGTTACAGCAGAGAGATGCTATAGTATGCAATTTTCTTATTGTTACAATATGGCTGATGATAATTTACACGTTTGTTGCCCGTATTATTCAGAAACCATCACCATTTAAAGAGTAGCCCTTCTCTAAGCTAACTCCCTAAGGAAATGGATTATTCAACTCTAATGCAGATAAGGGAATATATCTTTTTGTTTATTGTGAGCATTACTGCTTTCAAAGGAATAAACGGTATTGGTCTTTGTACGAGTCAATTGCTTTATAGAATATTAGTCTTATTACGAGTAAATCTCTTAAACGAGTATTGGTCTTTGTAAGAGTAAATCGCTAAAGCGAATATTGGTCTTTGTACGAGTAAATCTCTTAAACGAGTATTAGACTTTGCACGAGTAAATTTCTTAAACGAGTATTAGACTTTGCACGAGTAAATTTTTTAAACCAGTATTGGTCTTTGTAAGAGTAAATCTCTTAAACGAGTATTAGACTTTGTACGAGTAAATCTCTTAAATGAGCAATCTTTGTACCAGTAAATTTCTTAAACAAGTATTGGTCTTTGTAAGAGTAAATCGCTTAAGCGCGAATATAGGTCTTTGTACGAGTAAATTGCTTAAACAAGTATTGGTCTTTGTACGAGAAAATTTTTTAAACAAGTATTGGTCTTTGTACGAGCAAATTTTTTAAACGAGTATTGGTCTTTGTACGAGTAAATCGCTAGACTGCCATGTTTTAAAATCTGGTAGGCGAGCAAAGGCTTGCGAAGCGATCCGAAGCTGTTCCGGAGTTGGTGAGCAACAGTGAGCAGGAGATGATAGATCTCTAGATTAACAATAAATTAATAAATTTCAGTTAATTTTCAATCATTATAATTCCCAAAATAAGATTTAGAATAATAGATATTTTGAATGGGTTCGAAATTATTTTAAATAATTTTTTGAACTAGTTGTGATTGTAATTTCCTTTAAATTACAAAAAGATGTTTTTTTTTTCAGGGGAAAATAATGATTTTAATCATATGTTGGAATCTAAAGATATCGTCACGTTTCAGAATGGAACTTTAGTTATACATTCGATTACAAGAGAAGACGGTGGATTGTATAGATGCAATGTTTCCAATGGAATAGGAACTCCTCTTATTAAAACAGTTGCTATCAAAGTTATAGGTATACTTTACATTAAGAAATATTCCATTCTTTTCAAAGATTTTGATGTGTAAAAGTGTTATTTAATTACATACATTTAAGTGCATTTCTGTTTTGTTGATTATCTTATAAAAGAATTAGCCGTACTACCGACTGCTGAATATGTATGATTATATGATGTTTAATCATCATTTTCTCACAAAAAATACGATGTATTTCGTTATTTCTTGTTTTTGTCTTTTATTATCTTTATTTTTCATGGTTTGTATTAAATAATGAACAGTTTAAAAAGCTAACGTACGGCAATAGCTTATGCTGTATCCGATTATATATATTTGATGCGTTGCCTTCACAATTATTTGCTTACAAAAACGCTATCATACTAACAATTGCTAAATATGCATGGTTATATAATATTTAATCATTTTCTCACAAAAAATGCAATGTATATTGTTATTTCTAGTTGTTTTCTTTTAAATTATAATTTTATCTTTATTTGTCAATTGTAAACGTTTTCACTTATAGATAAAATTGCATATACATACTATAAGTTATTTACAGTTATTTGTTAACCATTTATGTTGTAATTGTAGTTGTTGTAGTTCATTTTCGTCGCACTAGAGCTGCACAATGGGCTATTGGCGATGGTCTGGGAAACATCCCTCAGGATGATCCGAAGACATGTCATCACAATTTTGATCCTCTGCAGAGGGGATGGCGCCCCCGCTTCGGTAGGCCGACGACAGGCACGTGAAGTTGAGCAATTTACGGCAGAACAGTTTAACGAGGACCCATACCGCACACCCTCGGTCCCTACGCAGACTGATCCAAGTGGTCACCCATCCACACACTGACCACAGCCAGTGATGCTTGACATTGGTGATCTGCTGGGAACCGTGTCNATATATATATATATTTGCTGCGTTGCTTTGACAATTATTGGGTTATAAAAACGCTAGCCTTACTAATGACTGCTGAGTATGTATGATTATATAATATTTAATCATCATTTTCTCACACAAAACACAATGTAATCTGTTATCTCTCATTGTTTTCCTCAAAATTATTGTTTTTATCTTTATTTGTTAATCGTAAACATTTTCACTTATGCAAATGCTTAGACTATATACAAATTATTTACAGTTATTCGCTAACCATTTATGATTCCTTGGACATTTTTTTTCATGATTCTTGTTAAATAATCAATTTAAATGGATAATGTGAGCAATAGCTTACGCCAAATCCGATATATGTATTGTTTTGCGTTGCCTTGACAATTATAAAAACGCCTTACGTGTATTTATTATTTGTTATTTTAATGTTACTCTTTTTCTCTAACAAATATATATACAGAATCAACTATTCATTACAGTACTCGAGCTGTATATGAATATGCTTATATTTTATTCATATACAGTTATAAACGAATATTATTCATTATACATGCATTCATATACATTGAATACTTCATATATACTTATATGCTATTCATTCCAACAAATCTTTTGTTTTTGTCAAAGGAAAGCTAGGTAAATATAAAAATAATTCCGTTTTTTTGTGCAATTCCTTGTCGTTACTGAAAACATATTGAATACTTTCACGCACGCCTTTTACATCATTTTATATCAACGCTTTTTTTAGACTTGCTTTTCGATTTCTTTCCTTCTGTAGGAAAGTTTGAATTAGTTACAATCTAATATATATAATTCTCTTACGTGGTTCCCAAATTTTGGCTGTATTTCTTTTCCGCGGTGGCAACGATTGCTTTGTTTTGTTTACGTTACTATTTCTCTTACACGGCGAATCGACCCATGATTGCCGCTAAAAATGTCACATGCCAAATCTCGCTGAGGTGTTTCAACATATAGCGCTTTTAAAAACGGAAACTGAAATAACCAGAGAGCATCAGCTGCGGCAATCTCATACTATTAAGCTAGGCAGAAGTGAGTAGTCTTTGTCGAATCGATTGTAGCTTATATCAATCGCCCGTAATGGAATCACCAGTTTCTAGCAGCTCATAGTATACAAAACTATTCACCATTTATCTTTCACCATTTACCATTCTTTATTCACCATTAACCATTCTGGAAACGTCGAAACCATTCCCTACATGATTTATCAGTTGGAGCATTGTCAACATAAACTTCTACAAGCATTCGATGCGCTTCAGCTTCACTTTTCTTCCAATTAAAGCAGAAACATAAAACCTCCCGCAAATGGTGCTTCATTACCGCAAAATTTGACATTCAACAAAGTAAAAAACAAGGGTTTTGTATGAAGCTCAAAGCAATATAAACTGAATATTATTGACGGATGTTTGACCTCTCTAAAACCACTGAAACCAGCTGTCACTATTCATAACAGCAGAGCCATTTTTTTAAAAACGGACCGCTAATAATAAAGCGTTTCTGTGTTCTTTTATACTGTGAAAAAATACAGTGGTTCATCTAACAAACAGTGAATTTTCATTTTGTAAACAGAGTGTAAAANTGCAATAGAACACTGTATTTAAATAACTTTATGTTAATAACCTTTCTAACTTATGCGGCAAAACTTGGCTCAACTTTAACACACTATTTTGCTCATAAACAATAAGTTGGAGTTGGCGTCATAGGTCACATGTGAAGGTATCCGTGATTCTCTTCTTGAAGTGCAAGTACCCAATTCATTTTAGTTGTGCTTCAGAAAAATAAACAATTTACTACATCTATACAAATCAGCACTAAAACACTTTTTTTAAACTCCACTAGACATGCTCACAAATATATTTTGTAATACAATGAAGTTACATTTGAAGTGTCATTAAATTATTTAAACTGTATTGAAAAATTTCCATTTACAATTATAGACAGTATTATGCAGTTTTTCCAAATAATAAGCGTTTGATTACTGCTCTAATATTTAACCAATTTCTGTTTTTTTCCTGCGTGATTTTCTTTTAATTATTAATATTTCTGTTGAAAATGTTTTCAAGTTGAAATTTGCTGTTGCTCTAATTAATTTCTTCACAAGAAAATTCGCAAGAAATTCAACATGACAATTATTTTTTTTTCTTTTTCAATTATGTTTTACTTAAAAATCATAAGAATACTTTTTGTGTTTTTTAGTTCCTCCAACATGGAAGGAAGTTCCACGTGACATTGATTCTTTAAGTGGTGATACAGTTCATTTAAACTGTAAAGGTTCTGGAATACCTCAACCTACTACATCATGGTCTAAATCGTCAGGTAAAGTGCTCCTCATTCGAAGTAAAAAGTAAAATAATATAAACAATATGTTAATGTTATCTAATTGTTAGGTTACTCTGAGTTTAGAAAAAACATTATTAATTTTTAAAAAAAATCTTAGAGTTAAAGGCAAACTTAAGCAATTTGATATTCCAATTATGAGCGTTATACTGTTAGTAAAAAAAGTATTTATTTACAGCTTTTTTCGAAATATAAAAATTAAAGTATAAAGTTTTAAAGTTGGTTAAAATCAAAGTATAATATTTTCAAAAATGTGAGTTAGAAGAAATAAATTTCATTAAAATTGACCCAAGTCATTTTTCACATCATTTTTCACCCATGCTGCCTGTCATTTTCGTAAAACAATAATATATTTTCAAAACTTGTAGATTATACGAGATACGTTTTATAATATATTCACAAATCTCTAACGTAACCTTGTGAAAAAGGCCGAATTTGTTTCTTGCTGGTGGCAACAATAATGTCTCGATTCCATTAAAAATGGCGAACAGTTTGTAATTGAAAAAAAAATAATAAAAAAAATAAAACAGTGATGAAAGTGACGTATTTCGGCTATCTATGACTTATTTATCAAAATTATATGCAATGAATAAGTTGGCGAATAAAATATAAAAAATACATTCGCTATTTTAATTATATGTTAAAATTACTAAAATATTAAGTTAACATCCTTCGTTAAATACAGATTATATGTTATGTAAACCAATTTTATTCGACCCATTTTAAATACAATTGAAGTAAACATGGAAACTTACCATGCAATGAGTTTTGTAGGTGCAAAATATAAAAAAAAGACAAAAGAAAGACTGCTTATTCATATACATTTAATTAAAAAAGAACTTTGATTTTAAATATTTTAAACCATGAAAGCTAACTTTAAATACAAATAATGTTATACTGATAAAAATATTTAATTCGTCAGTTACGGCAGATGAATCGAAAAATTAGTATGCAATTTTCTTACTGTTACAATATGGCTGATGATAATTTAATTGTGTTTTCTACACATAATTCAGAAACAAGTACCATTTTATGAGCAGCTCTTCTTTTCCAAGTTAACTCCCTAAGGAAATGGATTATTCAACTCTAATGCAGATAAGGGAATATATATTTTTGTTTATTGTGAGCATTACTGCTTTCAAAGGAATAAACAGTATTGGTCTTTGTACGAGTTAATTGCTTAATAGAATATTAGTCTTATTACGAGTAAATTGCTTAAACTGGTATTGGTCTTCGTACGAGTAAATCGCTTAAACGAGTATTAGACTTTGTACGAGTAAATCTCTTAAACGAGCATTAGACTTTGTACGAGTAAATCTCTTAAACGAGCAATCTTTGTACCAGTAAATTTCTTAAACAAGTATTGGTCTTTGTAAGAGTAAATCGCTTAAGCGAATATTAGACTTTGTACGAGTAAATCTCTTAAACGAGTATTAGACTTCGTACGAGTAAATCTCTTAAACGAGCAATCTTTGTACCAGTAAATTTCTTAAACAAGTATTGGTCTTTGTACGAGTAAATTTTTTAAACGAGTATTGGTCTTTGTACGAGTAAATCGCTAGACTGCCATGTTTTAAAGTCTGGTAAGCGAGCAAAGGCTTGCGAAGCGATCCGAAGCTGTTCCGGAGTTAGCGAGCAATAGTGAGCAGGTGATGGTAGATCTCTAGTTTAACAATAAATTAATAAACTTCAATTAATTTTTAATCATTATAATTCCCAAAATAAGATTTAGAATAATAGATATTTTGAATGAGTTCGAAATAATTTTTTGAACTTGTTGTGATTCTAATTTCCTTTAAATTATAACAAGATGCTTTTTTTCAGGGGAGAATAATGATTTTATTCATATGCTGGAATCTAAAGATATCGACACGTTTCAGAATGGAACTTTAGTTATACATTCGATTACAAGAGAAGACGGTGGATTGTATAGATGCAATGTATCCAATGGAATAGGAACTCCTCTTATTAAAACAGTTGCTATCAAAGTTATAGGTATACTTTACATTAAGAAATATTGCATTTTTCTCTAAGATTTTGATGTGTAAAAATGTTATTTAATTACATACATTTAAGTCCATTTCTTTTCTGTTGATTATCTTATAAAAGAATTAGCCATTCTATCGACTGCTGAATATGTATGATTATATGACGTTTAATCATCATTTTCTCACAAAAAATACGATGTATTTCGTTATTTCTTGTTTTTGTCTTTTATTATCTTTATTTTTCATGGTTTGTATTAAATAATGAACAATTTTAAAAGCTAACGTACGGCAATAGCTTATGCTGTATCCGATTATATGAATTTGCTGCGTTACCTTGACAATTATTTGCTTACAAAAACGTTATCATACTAACTATTGTTAAATATGCATGGTTATATAATATTTAATCATCTTCTCACAAAAAATGCAATGTATATTGTTATTTCTCGTTGTTTTCTTTTAAATTATAGTTTTATCTTTATTTGTCAATTGTAAACGTTTTCACTTATAGATAAAATTGCATATACATACTATAAGTTATTTACAGTTATTTGTTAACCATTTATGTTGTAATTGTAGTTGTTGTAGTTCATTTTCGTCGCACTAGAGCTGCATAATGGGCTACTGGCGATGGTCTGGGAAACATCCCTCAGGATGATCCGAAGACATGTCATCACAATTTTGATCCTCTGCAGAGGGGATGGCACCTCCGTTTCGGTAGGCCGACGACAGGCACGTGAAGTCGAGCAATTTACGGCAGAACAGTTTAACAAAGACCGATACCGCTCACCCTCGGTCCCTACGCAATCTGATCAAAGTGGTCACCCACCTGCCTACTGACCGCAGCCAGTGATGCTTGACTTCGGTGTTCTACTGGGAACCGTGTCTTAACGATCAGTCCACTGCGGGACTGTAAAAAAATAAAACCATAAATAANCAATATATATATATATATATATTTGCTGCGTTTCTTTGACAATTATTGGGTTATAAAAACGCTAGCCTTACTAATGACTGCTGAATATGTATGATTATATAATATTTAATCATCATTTAATCATCATTCGGGGGTTGGCGAGCTTTAACGAGCAGGGGGCGCAGCCGACTAGTTATAAATATTTTGTTTAAGTATATTAAAGGTATGATGACATCGTCTTCGTTTTATACTTGCAACAACATTGTTAAACATTTTTTTTAGATTCAGTTTTGGAATTTTATAATTTAATAATGGGTAAGTAATTAATGCATAAACAAGTGTTTCCGAAAAAGCATTCTTTTAAAAAAAGCATTAAAAAGAAGTATAGAAAAGTATTATTTATGCAGCAAATGATATCCAAATGTAACGTAATAACTAATGAGTAAAAATATTTCAAACTATCATGCAATATAATAAAGGGGTAAAAACGTTCGTTGCTATAATACCATGGTTTTATTTTACATCTATGTTTTTTAGGTATTGTCACAGTGGAACATTATTGATGTAGTATGAAAAAAAAACTTTCTGTATGATAATATCTGGATTTCAAAAACAAGAATGACTCGAAATGTGTAGCGATATTAAGAATGCATCGATAAATATTTCTATGCTTTCTTTTTTTTCCTTCTTAGTACCTTTTGTGATAATAGGTTTAATTGTTATTGATTTTTTAATGATGGGGTTTTTCTTAGATGTATGCATGTGTGTAATTTGAGATTCCTTAATTAAAGATAAATATATTGGGAGTACAAACTAGTTCAGTCCGTTTTTTGTGTGGTCAAAAATGCATTTATTTCAGAACAAAATGAATGAACAGATTAATCAAAGTATTGTCTATCACTGGCTACTACTTTTCCCCCCTCTCAGGCATTTTTCGAATTCCATCTCGAAAAAATACCTAATCTTTTGAGGCGATTCAAGTTAGGAGCCAATTTTTGATTTCTGCGAAATAAGTGAACTAGTGACCTGCAAAATCATGCTGCATCCATCGGAACAACCAGTAATCAGAAGGCGCAATGTCCAGAGAATACAGCGGATGTGGTAAAATATCCTACTTGAGCGTTTCCAAATAGTTTTTTACGACTTTTGAGACATCAGGCTGACCGTTATTATGCAGAAGAATAACTTTGCTCGTATTCCGCTTTTTTTCTCGTAATGCACGGCTCAAATGAATCAATTGTAGCTTATACCAATCGCCCGTAATGGAATCACCAGTTTGTAGCAGCTCATAGTATACAAAACTATTCACCATTTATCTTTCACCATTTACCATTCTTTATTCACCATTAACCATTCTTGAAACGTCGAAACCATTCCCTACATGATTTATGAGTTGGAGCATTGTCAACATAAACTTCTACAAGCATTCGATGCGCTTCAGCTTCACTTTTCATCCAATTAAAGCAGAAACATAAAACTTCCCGCAAATGGTGCTTCATTAGCGCAAAATTTGACATATTCAACAAAGTAAAAAACAAGGGTTTTGTATGAAACTCAAAGCAATATAAACTGAATATTATTGACAGATGTTTAACCTCTCTAAAACCACTGAAATCAGCTGTCACTATTCATAACAGCAGAGCCATTTTTTAAAAACGGACCGCTAATAATAAAGCGTTTCTGTGTTCTTTTATACTGTGAAAAAATACAGTGGTTCATCTAACAAACAGTGAATTTTCATTTTGTAAACAGAGTGTAAAAAAAATTACAACTTGTGTAAACTATGTCGCATCTACGTATCTGTTTTCTCTGCATAATAGCGAATTTAACTCCGCTCTCAATTTCCAAAACAATTATTATATATTATTCTTTAACATAAATCAATCGCTGACTTCATGCGCGAGAGTGCATTGATTTGTTCTAACATGTGTGAAAAAGGGTTTCGAGAATTTATTTTTGAAAATTTAGAATGTTAAGTTCCGGTGTATTTAACTCTTTATGCAAAATTATTAGCATAATAATGAATTTTTTTCTTCCTATAAAATAGCAAATCTCTCCTGATTAAAAATCTACAAATCAGGATAGATAAAATGACTATATGTACATTATAATATGAATTTACATATGCATACAATATAAGGTATATTATATAGTACAAAAATTTGAAAAAGTGCTTATTTTGGAATTGGATTTCACAATTAATTGGAATTGGATTGACAAATATTTCATGTTTTCAGTATCTATCAATGCCAATTACTCTTAAATGATTAAATACTGCTGCTAAACATTGTTTTCATCTAATTTATAAAAATTTACTACTTTTGCTGAAATAGAAATAAAATGTAAATCCTACTTATAAATGAAAATTCTTCGAAAAATATTAAGAGTTGGAAAAAGCAGATTTTAAAACCAACCTTCTTATTGTTTCATGGCATTTTTAAATTATCTCTATTTTATATAATAAAATAAAATTGACTATCAATTGTGGTTGTCATTATTTTTCTAGATCGTTGTAGAGTACTTCAATTGATAGTTGAAAATATTAAATATAATAAGTAAAAGTATATTTAATAATACTTTCTAATGAAAAAGTAATACAAAATGTAAAAATTAATAATTATTAAACAATGACGTGAGAGCTTTGTGCATTTGAACCAACAAAAATTGTTTGTATGATTGTTTGAAAAAAAGTTAGCTATTAAGGATTATTGTAAATTTATTCTTGAAAATTTTATTGATTAATTTTAGTAGTGAATGATTAAATTCTTCTTAGTTCATAAATCTACATCTTGAGGGCGCTGCTGGTAATAATACTCTAAAGGCGTCATTGTTGATGAATAGGCTATTGCATGAAACAATGATTTTTAACACATTTACTTGCTTTATTTTCTTGTGTTATTTGATTTAAGCTTAACTTGGATTACGACTTCGGATTTTCAACAAGGTATAATGAAGCTATTTCATCATTTGGACTATTCACTGATTTTCCTATGGGTGATACCTTTATGTAAGTATTGCTTTTTTTTAACACATTTATCAATATTAATATATTGGATATTCTGAATATTGAAAAACAAGCCTTGCTTAATTGATTATTATTGTCAAATTTTGTATTTCATTTAATTTTGTCAAAAACTAATAACTTTATTTGTTATTGATATTTTCAACGTTACATTAATGCTCATAATTTTATTTTTATAAAGTATTACAAAACGAAAATGCTATAAAAACTCGTATCATACTTTAATTGTAATTGGATAAATACATGTAATAAATAATTAAGAATTTAATATGCAATAATTAATTTATTTTGAAAATTGACTGGTTTACTATCGAAATTTATTATTATTCGTGATTTCACCTTTTCAAACAATTGCAATGTTAAGAACGTTTTAGTCATTTATATTACAATGCAATATCATTTTCCTGAACAGTAATAAGGAAACATAGTTTCGCATTTTTTAAAAACTATTTCAATAATTTTTGTGAGTTATGCAGTTACATTTTATTAATTAATTTTTACACGAAATATTTTTAGATAGATCTATTTCTATGTTTAGTTCTGGTTTAACAGGTTAATACGATCAATTGTTACCATTTTTTTGAAGTTCATTTAACAGTAAGAGTTTAAATTTTCTAAAATAAAAATTAACCCCAAAAAGTAATATAAAAAATACTGCTATTTTTCTGAGTAAGAAAACTGAAAGAATTAAAAGACATTTATTTTTTATTTTGAAAGACGCGATGTACGTAATTCAAATGTTCGTAAAGGTACTTTTAAAGTTTCATTTTTCTTTATCATCTGGCCTAAATAATTATATAAAAGTATCCAAAAGAGAAATCGCCTATTTGATGCCTAATGTACTAAGATACAGGTACCAGGACAAATAATTAGACGCAATCTAAGATTCTATGTAAAATCTTCATTATCAGGTAATACTCTATACAGCTTTAGTGTTTTTACGTGGAAGAAACCGTTTTACACTAGTTTATGTTCGTATACCAATTAGTTAACATTGTAATGCAATACGTTGAAAATAAATATAAGTAGAAAGTATATAAAAAAAATCTCCCGAATAGAAGCCCATTGCATGTATGTTTAAATATAAAAGTATTGCAGATAAATTCGTGCAAATCATGTCATTACTAAAACACTACAGTGTGTTTAATAAGTTCGTCCGTTTATTATATACTTATATTATACCTGATATAACAAATATTCTATATTTACTAGTGGGCTGTACCCCCAGCACGCTAACGCTCGCCAACCCCCGAAAATTACTACGCAATCTTATAGGTTTGCTTTGCAAACCAAGCACGCTTTGCTCGCTACTAACTTAGGTACATTGCAAATGCACAAAATTCTAAGAATTCAAAACAATCATTCAAATCCATAGAACATCTTTTTAGTAAATACTAAGTCATTAAAATAAATGTGAATTCAAATAAATGACATATAATTCGTTAAACCTATTATAGAAATGTGCTATCGTATAAAATCTTGAAGCGTAACAGCACGACTGAGACTCATTTTTCTATGGATAACTAATAGCAATAATAAAACAAATAAATTTGTGACATAAATCAAAAATCGTCAAATAAATTCGTAATATATAAATTCGTGAAAAAAAGCGCTTTCGACAAAATACTAAAATAGAGATAGATCGACAACGCCGCATTGACGAGATTGCCGCAGCTGATGCTCTCTCAGATTATTTCAGTTTCCGTTTTTAAAAGAGCTATATGTTGAGCCACCTCAGCTAGATTTGGCCTGTGACATTTTTAGCGGCAATCATGGGTCGATTTTCCACCGTTGCCATTCGGGGAGTTGTAATGATGCTTTTTTTGTCGCCGTGTAAGAGAAATATATATATATATAGATATTATATATCGTCTAATTCAACCCATTGATACTCGAACGTAAACAAGTGCAGACGGGTATCAGCAGCGTCAAAACAATAAATCTGTATCGAGCAGGGATGGCGAATCAATGGCACGCGTGCCATTTATGGCACGCGACACAATATTTGGACACTCCACCGATCACAATTGTTGTTACACTATGATTTGTTATTACGCAAATGCTATTACGCTATGAAGCATATGTAACAATTAAATTAAAACTCACAAGAAACAAACAAAATAATAAACATTATTAATAAAAAATTTATAATTAATTAGTTATTAATAAAATTAATTAATTATTAATAAAAAATGAATAACTAATACTAAAAAAACAATTAATAACCGTAAAAAACAAGCTAATAATAAATAACTAGCAAAACAAATCAACAGTCCTGCTTAAACTAACGTCTTACAACCTAATATATGTTATTGGTCATCTAATCTGCAACCACAGAAGTCACACTGATATTACTTTTGAATTACGTGTATAACTGAGACATTGCAAAATGTATTTTTTTTTTCAATGTAAATAAAGAGCTGATAGTATTTAGTATTATTATTTTCCCAATAATCACGAAATCTAAATTATTTGACGGGACCTCATTAAGCAATTTTGAAGAGAAAATGGCACGTTGGTGTTTAAAGGTTCGCCACCCCTGGTATAGAGTATCACCTGATGAGAAAGATTTCACATAGAATCTTAGAGAGCGTTTAATAATTTGGCCAGGTAGACAGCGTAGATGAAACTTAATGAAGTTAAACATGTTTTTATCCATTTATTTACTAAGACACATAGCATCATTTGATTCTCTTTTTCAGATGCACTGAAAATCCAACCGTTTTCGTTTCCTCCTCAATCTGCAATCGGTCAGCGAGTGAGTGTCACGTGCACGCCGTTGCAGGGAGAAAAAATAGAATTCAAATGGTTGCACAACGGCTTGGAAATCATGAACGGAAGACAAAATGTGAACATTGCCTCCTTGCCTTTGTTTTCCAACCTCATCATCAATTCTTTAACTCCGGAGGATAGTGGCAACTACACTTGTGTTGTCCACAGCAAAGGATTTAAGGGGAGTTACACAACAACATTGGATGTCTTGAGTACGTCATTAAAGCATGTCTCATTGAAATTCCACTATAGAATGTTAATATCTTAAATAGAAGCATATACATTCAATGTTTATTAAATGTTTCGAATTAGCCATAGCAAAAGATTAAAGGGGAGCTATACAACAACATTGAATGTCTTGAGTTAGTAATTAAAGCATGTAACATTCCAGTATAAAGTGTTAATATCTTAAATAGNGCTTTATATCTATTTATTTACTGAGACACATAGCTATGGCATCACTTGATTCTTTTTTTTTCAGATGCACTGAAAATCCAACCGTTTTCGTTTCCTCCTAGATCTGCAATCGGTCAGAGAGTGAGTGTCACGTGCACCCCGTTGCAGGGAGAAAAAATAGAATTCAAATGGTTGCACAATGGGTTGGACATCATGAGCAGAAGACAAAATGTGAACATTGCCTCCTTACCTCTGGTCTCCAACCTCATCATCAATTCTTTAACTCCGGAGGATAGTGGCAACTACACTTGTGTTGTCCACAGCAAAGGTTTTAAGGGGAGTTACACAACAACATTGGATGTCTTGAGTACGTCATTAAATCATGTCTCATTGAAATTCCACTATAGAATGTTAATATCTTAAATAGAAGCATATACATTCAATGTTTATTAAATGTTTCGAATTAGCCATAGCAAAAGATTAAAGGGGAGCTATACAACAACATTGAATGTCTTGAGTTAGTAATTAAAGCATGCAACATTCCACTATAAAGAGTTAATATCTTAAATAGAAGGATATTCATTCAATGTTTATTAAATGTTTCGAATTAGACCAGTGTTTCCCAAAGTGTGGTACGCGTACTTCCTAGGGATATGGGAACAGTTTAGCGGAGGTACGTGTTCTTATGCAAAATATCTTACAACAAACGAAAATTTCAAAAAAGTTTATTTAAAAACAAAGCTAACCATGAAAATTTATCATTACGTATTTTTGTATTGACTATTTGCTGAATTAGCAGTTAAAAATGAGTGGTGTCAACAGCCAGTTGTGATTTTTAACTTTTGAGCAATTTTTTATCACAGCAAAGACAATATCATCCTTCTAATTGATGCAAATAAACTTATTAACAAAACTTTGTATCAAAAAAAAAAGAAGTAAACATATTCTTAAAAAAATGCATTCACTTTTTTATTAGTGGTACACAGCGTTACGAAAAATATAGAAAGGGTACACAAAAGTCGTAAGTTTGGGAAACATTGAGTTAAACAATCTGATAATGATGAGATGATAACCATTTTCCTTGATCATTCTTATTACTATTACAAAGCAACATTTTTTTTCCTAGATATATTTTTAATTATAAATGAAGTCCGACATATTTATTATTTTGCACAAGTAAGCGCTTGGTTTGTTGATCATTTATTCTTGTTTATGAGAGATTTAAATGTTTTACTAATAGTTGCAACTTTTTTGCTTAGAATATATACAAGCAAAACAAAAAGGAATTTTTGGGTCGTGATGATTTCACTGCCTTTTACGATTTTCGATTTCAGATGCTATTTGGCTAAAAACTTTTTTTTTTACCTTTTAGTTTAAGAATATATTTTAACTTGATTTAGCATATACGGTCCCTGGTCATATTATTAGATGCACTCTAAGATTCTGTGTAAAATTATAATTATACAGGTGATACTCTATACAGCTTTAGTGTTTTTTACTCAGATGAAACCGGTTTGCATTTGATTACGCTCCTGTATCAATGGGTTAACATTGTCATGTAATACGTTAAAAATAAATATAAATAGGTATAATAAAATAGGTATAAATAGGTATATAAATAGGTATAAATGAAGTATCATAAAAAATCTCCTAAATAAAAACCCATTGCAATGAATGTTTAATTACAAAAGTATTGCCTATAAACTCGTGCAAATCATGTCATTATTAAAACACTACAGTGTGTCTAATCATTTGATTAAATTATTACAACATACTAATATAATACCTGATACAATGAACATTCTATATTTATACAATATATAGCCTAATTTATCCCATCGTCAAATTTATATTATTTATCGTCTCATTTAACCCATCGATACACTAACGTAAACAAGTGCAAACCGGTTTCAGCAGAGTAAAAACAATAAAGCTGTCATCTGATAATTATATTTTTACATAGAATCTTACAGTGCGTCCAATAATTTGTTCTGTGACTGTAATTATGCATTTCACGACCAGCTCGCAAATTTTAGTTTCCTCAATTAAGATTTACGTTCAAAACAAACAGCAATGATCACTACTTTTATCAAACATTATTCACTCTTATTGTTATTTTGAATGAAAAATGCAAATAGTGTAAGTTTGTGAGCTAAAATAGTGAAAAATAATTTTAATTTTTAATTTTGTAGTACCCCCTTCTTGGATATCCGTGCCAACAGACACTGATGCAATTAGTGGCTCTTCCCTCAATCTCCATTGCAATGGTAGTGGAAAACCAGTGCCTGCAATCACGTGGTCGAAATCAAAAAGTATGTATAGATTTATTACATTTTGATCATGAAAAAAAAATTAATTTTATCCTGCAGTTTGTAAACTTTACTTCTCCAAAATAAAAAATTTTTGCAACACAGCACAAAAAAGGTATAAAAAATTATAATGTTGGAATGTTTCTGCAACCTTATTAAGTTGAACCATAAAATTGATTGTAGTGCTTTTATTCACTAAATAATGAATCTTTTATTTATTTTATTCATTAAATCATGTTTCAGGTGACAGTTCCGATTTCACTTCTTTGCTTGGAATCTCCGAAACGAAAGTTCGTCCGAATGGAAATTTGCATATTGAAAACATCCAAAAAGAAGATGAAGGAATGTATAAGTGTAATGTATCTAACGGTATAGGAAACTCCCTCATTAAAACAATAATGGTCAAGGTTATAGGTAATATATTTTAATTGCATTGCAAATGAATTTAATATATATTAAATTCATTTATAAAATTAATTTAAAAAGAAATTATTTAATAAATTTTGTAAAATATACACTGGTGGACAAGATTAAGAGATGGAAAGCATTTTCGCACATTTCTATGACGCTATATTCTTTTATGACGCACACTTCTATGCCGCTATGACGCTATTTCTGGACTGTTATTGATATGGAGGGAACCCGATACCATCCCAGCAACATTATCGAAAGGGACCATTATGCTGGTGGAGGACTCATGGTTTGGGCAGGGATCATGCAAGATACCCACACACCTCACCATGTGTTTGACAATGGTTCCGTGAATGCCCGGAGGTACAAGCAGGAGGTCCTAGAGCCCTATGTGCGTCTTTTCAGGGGCGCTGTTGGCCTTGCGTTCATTTTTATGGGCGACAATGCGCGACCACATAGGGCTCTCATGGCTGATGAGTATCTGGAAAGCGAGGATGTTCAACGAATGGATTAGCCAGCCAAATCTCCTGACCTGAATCCTATTGAACATTCTTGGGATGCTCTTGGGAGAGCTATTGCGATGCGCCAACCTCCCCCCAGAACCATTCAGGAGTTAAAAATTGCTCTGGTGGAAGAATGGTAGGGTCTTCCACAAGTCCTCCTTAACTCCCTTATTAACAGCATGCATACTCGTTGTGCATGCTGTCTGTCTGTGAGGGGTGACCATACACCATACTAGAGGCAACACACACTGTACAAGTCTCACTTTTATTGTCATCTTTTATCCTTAAGTTCAGACTACATTGGATTTATTGGCAATAGGTCTTGCCAGTGAATGGCACTTTCATTTTTGTTTTGCATACTTTATTATCATGGAATAAGCCACACCAAATTTCATTTACTTATATTCAGTATTTTTTGAGATATTTGGGAAAATGTCTTCCATCTCTTAATTTTGTCCACCAGTGTAGCTTTCTTTTCTTTTAACTTGAAGGAAAATTATACTACTATGGATTGATTTCTTTATTTATTTGTCTTTGGAGTTAATGAACTGATTTTTTTCTTGTTTATGTATATGAATGTTTAACCACCATTTGTTGTTATGATTGATTAAAAAAGCGAGTTGTTCCATTGTTTTGGGTTTTCGTTATCGTATTAGACTACGTTCATAAGTATCAATGTCTTTCGTTCAAATTAAAAAGAAACATATGTATATTATGCGCTCATCTTCCTATTTACATTTATGTTATTGATTTTATTTTAATTAAGGCTGTGTGTTCTAAATAATGCGATGCTTTTCAATTCAAATTTATTTAAAATAATCTTAGAATTGTTAAAATTGTCAATGTAATTAGGAAGCAAACTATTTTTTTCGAGTTCCCAGAGGATGTAATAATTATCTGTGATTCTGTAATAAGCGCCATCTATTTATTTTCTTTGTAATAAATGAAGTAAAAAAAAGGCCAAATAACGTGACATAAATTAATATTCAAACAGGACACAAAAATGGTATAAAATTCCTGAAATAAGCAGGAAAACGGAATAAAAAAACATCAAAACCAGTTTGATTGCCTGGAAACACTTGAAGATGTTTCTAATAAACAGCTTTTAATTTCCCTCTTCTCTAGCAATCAAACAGGTTTTGTGTTTTTTTAACTCACTGCGGTGAGATTTTGATGACGGTTTGATTTTTTCGTCTATTAAATATTGATTGACAACCCTTAGCATGCCCATTTGAAATGCTTTAAAAATATTATATTAAGGGCGGTCATTACGAAACACCTTCTACTCGACTATGATAAATATAATCAGCTATGTATACCTATGTGATTTATATATGCTATGTATAGCTATGTAAAAGTTCTGTGAAATGCATTCGTGATATTTGTGTCGATTATGATTTATATTTTCAATTTATGTAACCCCGTTATCTTTATACCTACAGTTTTATTCCATCTTTCGCTTAAGATTTAAATTTTTAACTTAGTTTACTAAAAAAACCATTTTGTTCAAAAGTGTTTGTTCTACTATTCGGAATGATCTGTAAGTTTCTTCAATGCTTTACAACAAATCAAGATTGCTCTTATTGTTCATAAATCGCTTACTTAATAGCTGTCTTATTCAAGTGTTTATGAACTTCAGAAACTATTCAGTAAATACAAGCTATAGTATATTTGTGAGTTAAAATAATTCATATGGACTAAAAATTACAAACTTTACTTATTTATTAGTGAAGATTTTAATTCCGAATTATTGCTTCATATATTGCTGAATACTTTTAGACACAAAAAACTGAAGTATTTAAACCAATCCTTCTGAATTTAGAACTAGTAGTCCGTTGCAACGCGTCAATTCACTACAGGAAATGCTGTTATAAGCAAACACACATTATCAATGTTAAAACAGCAGCTTCAAAAATTGAAACGTCCTTGATAACACTGAACGCTGATTTCAATAATAGACTGACAATCTATCAAGAAGATAGATAAGTAGTTAACAAGAAGGCTCTTGAAATGTTGTTTTACCCACAAATAGCGAATTTTTTATTGAAAAGAGTTTCATCAGTGATCACTCCCCGTGTACCATAATACATGAATAAAACGTAAATTTGGGGGAAATTGGTGAAGTCAACACGCTTCATACTTGAATTTTTCGTATTATTTACGTAGTATTACGTTTGATATTTACCATTGAGATATTTGGTAACAAAGCTTTGGTATAATATTTTGCTTAATATTAACGGAATAGATTTTACCAACTACCCTTCTGCAAGATTGCTTTCGTGGCCGGGATAGCCTGGTCGGTAGGGTGCTGGGCTGATGTCCGAGAGTTCGTGGGTTCGAACTTAGCCGGCCGGTGTAGCAAATGGTGACTGACGCACGTTAAATCTGTTGAGTCGCAAAGTCCTCCATGTTTCCATAACAAATCAATACCTCTTGGGGTACTGGATTGGAGATCGATCGTTCTCTGATTCAGGTCAAAATGACGATCTGTGGGTGAAGGGATGGATATATGAATGGGTCCGCCCTATAAAAAAGGGGCTGTGACGTGTGTGTGTGTGGCTGAATACGAATTCTTGGCCATGGATGGCGCCACTGAAAAAACAAGAAATGCACACTCTGCCTTAAATTTGCTTGGTTTCACCAAGCAGGCTTGCCCGTATGGCAAGTAGCATTAGAAACAACAACAACGACAAGATTGCGTTCGCATATTTTGCGAAAGATTGACGAAACAATATTTACTAGATTTAGTGAAAATCATTGTGTGTATTTTACGTATTATTCTAAAAGCGAATTTATCATTTCAATTTCGGTTTGAATTTTTTCTGTTTTCAGTTGAATTTCTGTTTCTTTTTTTACGACCACTTTTTTCCATAATTTGACGTTTTAACTTACGCACATTTTGACGTACTCTTGACGTAAATAATATATAAAAATAACGTGTTCATTCTTACCTAATAAAATGTGGTTGGTAAAATATTCTTACAATAAACGAATTTGCTTACGTAATATTTTATGTAAATGTTCCGTTTTTTTGGATAACTACTTTTTGCTATAATTCGATGTTTTAGTTTTACGTAAATTTTGCAAATGCTTCGTAAGATTTAAAGGTGAAATATGCATGATTCTGACGAACCTTTGATGCTTCACTGCTACCTGGTCATACAGTTTCCTAAGTGTTAGTATTGTAATCAAGAAGTAAGGTGAAATGATGTCCGTTTTTTTCGTTTCTTCGTTGATACCCTAAATAAAGAGAAGTATCTTATTTTTAATGCTCTAGTTATTGTGTTTTAAAAGTGCAATTTTTTTTTGTCAAGAAGTTTCTTTTTGAAGCACTATATACAAGGTCATGTGCAAACAGCTAAGGAATGATGAATATAATCAAATCTATACAATACTTTAATGCATTATTGGTTTATTTGATTACAAGATTTACGTATAAGTATACTGAAAAAATAAACTATGGTCACAACTTGCATAATATGGTTAATTGGTTATGATTTTGGCAAAATTAACCATGAAATATTATTTTATAACATGTGCTAAAATTTGACAAATTTTGCAATATTGTGTAGTTTTACTGTGATACCTGGCATAAAAATCATTTACTCTGCAAAATTTACTTTGTATTTTCTCCTAAATGTGTGATAATAATACCTGTAACTTTGAAATCCAGAATTTCCACTACCTGAACTTAAAAAAGACCCAATGAATGGTTTATTTATTATATATATATATATTGGTTTTATTAACCAAAATTATGTTATTGTTTTTTATCAGCAGTGTAATTATCTTAGCATGGTAATTTTCATCGAATTGTTTTGTCCATGTATAATATCAAACTTAGACAACAATTACAAAACAATTTATTACAGTAAAAGTATAAGCTTCACTTGCTCGTGTCTATAAATTTGGTAATGCTGAAGATTATATTTTTAACGTGAAAAATACTTTACTGCTGACACTTAATAAAAAATTTATTTTTAGAAATTGAATATGAAATGTAATTTATTTTCGTGATTTTAGTTGTATGATTTAAACATTGATGGCGCTGCGATTCGCATCATCATGAACACAATAAAACGCCATTGCTTCTCTTATAAACTGTACGGCCAGTGTAGCGTACGTGTTTTTATACCTGTATAATATATGTGCCCATAGAAATGTTACGCAATGAGATGAAAATTCCTTCCATATTTTTTCTGGTTGTGATATGGATAAATATGCAAGGTAAGTCAATTTCATTTTTGTCTTTTGCTATTAAAACTTTATTAACCACATACTAAGTCTTGTTTTCTATTATTTTCTGAATTAGTTAAATTAGAAAGTATTCTCTTCAATTTCTGCCTATAAATAGATAGTACAATGAATTTCGGAACTTTTTAAAAGAATTTGAATTTTTTTTTATCTCTTTATGGAGTTTTTTTCAATTTATAAATACTTGTTTTTATCTTCTATTTACTGCTAAATTTGGAATATTAGCTCATATTTGTTTGATGCCTTGATAAAAAAAACTGTTGTCATCTAAATATTAAATTTAGATATTTTTTGTGGATAAATATATTTTTTAATATATTTTTTAGATAATCTATATTTAGAGTAAAAAACAATAACTGAGAATATACCATCTCAATTGAAAATTTTGAGACTTAGTAGTAAAAATAGTGATATTTTACGCTTTTATTTTATTGTACAGATACAGCAGTAATTGTATTCTACAATTTTACTTTTCGAATAATTTCCATATTTAAAATCGCGATTGTTGTCCCAATTCGGCACATTTATAGACTTTTTTCATAGGTTTTACATCGTAAATCCTTAATTAAGACAGTTTTCATTGAAAATGTACGTTACTCTTACTTAAAAGTAAATATTTCAAGAATTATTTACACCATTCCAAATATAATCAAACTCATTCATTTAGAAAAAATATCGTGTTAACGTCTTAATTGATTTCCTCAAAACGATGGCTCCACAGAGGCTTTTACCGCAATCTTAATTATTTGTGGATTAGGATCCATTTTTAAAGATTCGTTTTAATCATAACATTAACCTATATCTAAAATGGAATGTTTTATAGTTAAGTCATTATTTAGTTCCTGTTACATTTTCTTTCATTTTTTTCTATATAATGCAGGGGTCTGCAGGAGGACCTTTCACAAAATATCTTTTCATAAAAACGGACTCTTCACAGAATATTTTAACTTAAATTATTTTGTGAAGGGTCCGTTTTTATCTTTTAATCGGACCCTTCACAAATTTGTTTATCTTCATCATTGTTTTGTTAATCAAATAAACCCTTCCCGGGGGGGGGAGTAAAGACAGAAGTAAACAAACTAAGTTTCGTCTTCGGCAGACGCTTCTTCCTTTATTCGTTCGAAATGAATATTCTGAGTTTAGCAGTATAGGCTAAATACCAAATATTTTTATGCTGCATCTCTAATTTAGTAGCAGCAATTGCTGTTTATCTTTTAAAATTTAAATTTTTTTAAATTATAATTTTACAGTGTTGAGCATAATCTTATATCTTTTTACAATGTAAAAACTCCTTGAAAAAGCTTTTTGCAATAACCGACCCCTCTTTGCTCACATTCACAAAAGCCAAACCCTGGTTGAAATAATGTAACTTAACGTTTATTTTATCTTCACACATTACGAGTCATTTTTTTTCACAATTTGTCTGGACAGACCCCTGTGTAATGTTTTCTTCAACAGAATCTATAGATTCTCAGAATCTAAAAATCCAGCTCAAGAAGGAGGAATATATACATATATATTTCCTCTTCTTGCATTGATTTTTTTCTTAAATTTCAGGATGATAAAAAAATACAAATAATGTAATGACTAGCTGTTAATATATGACTAGCTTTTTTTAAGACTTAAATATCCCGCATTCACGCAGGTTGAATCGGAATTGTGTGAAGTCTTATTTAAAATGCCATTACAGGATCGTCTTTGTTACAGGATCGTCTTCCATTACCATTCAACCGTTTTTTTTCCCACCTCAATCTGCTGTCGGCCAACGAGTAAGTGTGACCTGTACTCCATTACAGGGTGAAAAAATGGAATTCAAATGGTTTAGAAATGGAAAAGAATTAGTTTCAGGAACTAAAAACATCAATATACTGTCCTATCCACTCTTGTCCAATCTGGTCATCGATTCCTTGACCACCGAAGACAGTGGAAACTACACCTGCACTGTCAGGGCCAACCGAGGTTTGACCGGTAGTTTCACGACACACTTGGATGTTCTGAGTAACTACAGGATTTTTTTTCCTTCTTTTGTGTCTATGAATGCATATTTATAATAGTTGTATTTAGCATATATTTTGAAAATATTTCATGTTTATAATTATTTTTATAATAGTTATATTTATAATAGTTATATTGATAACAGTTATATTTATAACAGTTATATTTATAATAGTTACATTGATAATAGTTATATTTATGATAGTTATATTTATAACAGTTTTATTTATAATAGTTATATTATAGTTATATTTATAACTGTTATATTTATAATAGTTATATTTATAATAGTAATCAAATCTATACAATACTTTAATGCATTATTGGTTTATTTGATTACAAGATTTACGTATAAATACACTGAAAAAATAAACTATGGTNTATAACAGTTTTATTTATATTAGTTATATTTATAACAGTTATATTTATAATAGTCATATTTATAACAGTTATATTGATAATAGTTATATTTATAACAGTTTTATTTATAATAGTTGTATTTATAACAGTTTTATTTATAATAGCTATATTTATAACAGTTATATTTATAATAGTTATATTTATAATAGTTATATTTATAACAGTTATATTTATAATAGTTATATTTATAACAGTTTTATTTATAATAGTTATATTTATAATCGTTAAATTTGACATATTTTATTAATTGCAAAATGAGTTATTCCTTTTTAATTCATTTTGAAATGAAACTCTGAGATGTCATTGTAACATATTTATTTCAAGAAGGCTTTAAGAAAACACAAATTATCTAAGTTAATTATTAATGTTGCAAATTTTTAGGTTATAAAGAGCATATATAATAAAAATAATAACTTTTGGGAAGAACATATGAAGTCTTTTTTACATATTAAAAAATCATTTTTTAAAATCTTTAACCCTTTCAGGAACGTAATCGCATTCGCCCGATTCTCCATTTACAACATACGGTATCCTATATATAACGAGACTTTTCTGATTCTAGCGGCCCACGAACGCTATCTTATTTCTGTGCTTTGTACTCTCGTATTACATGTCGTATCAGTACGAGTATTCTTAGAGCATGCGGTTAAACTCTCTCCTTTTTCTTTCTGCCGCTCCAAAAAGGTTAAAATCATCAGAAGTCTGCTTGTAACAATTTTTATTTTATTTCAAGGTCAGATTATTTTAAGATTTGACAGAATAAGTCAAATGTTTAAAAAATCATAAAATTTGGCATATAAACGTCACTTTTTTCCCAATTTCCGATTTCTTTTAAGCCACATTTTTTATTATAAAACAAATTTAATGCAATTATTGCCCATAAAAATTAACAAAGTTATAGATAAAAAAAGATGGAAATAAGAAGAAAACGGAAAACTTTGCTTCTATTTTTTTATTCTCAATTAGTTAGCAACTGTGTAAATGATATTTGTATTTCAGTATTAAATTTTTTTTATTAAGTACATCTAAAATTTGAAAAACCCCTTATAATATATCAGATCAAAACGGTCATGCTTTTCAGGGCAATTTTGAATTTAAGAATATGCAAAAGCTAAAATTCACTTGACTTGGCATTGGTTTATTAAATGCACTCTGACAAAGATTTTGCAAATAATGTTTGAAAACAATTATACGTAACTTCATAAAATTTCATTTGATTTGATTAAAAAATTAACAGTACGTATTACATTTACATTTTTGTTAAAGTTTTAACAATTATATGCAATTTTAATTTTTATTTCGGATAAAATAAATATTTGTTCTCTCAAATATCAGTGCCTCCATCCTGGATTGTGTACCCTTCAGATACTGATGCTCGCAGTGGTGATTCACTGATTCTTAACTGTAAAGGATCGGGTAAACCGCAACCGACAATCACCTGGATGAAAAAGAAAGGTAAACTCTCTCTCTCTTTACAGAAGCTAATTCTCCGCAGTGGACTGATCATTAAGACACGGTTCCCAGCAGATCACCGAAGTCAAGCATCACTGGCTGCGCTCAGTGTGCGGGTGGCTGACCACTTGGATCAGCATGTGTAGGGACCGAGGGTGTGCGGTATGGATCCTCATAAAACTGTTCTACCGTAAAGTGCTCGACTTCGCGTGCAGGTCGTCGGGCTACCGAAGCGGGGGGTGCCATCCCCTCCACAGAGGATCAAAATTGTGATGGCATGTCTTCAGATCATCCTCAGGGATGATCCAGACCGTCGCCAATAGCCCAATGTGCAGCTCTAGTGCGACGTAAATGAACAACAACACCAACAACAACTACAGAAGCTAATGATAATTGGAAGATTATTTCTGCACGCTACTCGTTATCATTGAAGAATGCGCTAGTTTTAATTTTTAACAAGTTTTATAAATGCACTAGGAGGCTATGTGCCCCTATTCACTAACGCTTACCAACCCTTATGATTGCTTTGCAGTAATTTCTGCTTCTTGCCACGCAACAATTGAAATTATTCAACTAAGAATATATGTACTAAAAAAGAACACTTGTGTCTCCACTGCTCATGTCCAAATATTTACCTCTCTTATGATTATATTAAGATAAGTGAACATATATAATTTTTCTAAGTAATCCTTTTTTGAAATAACATTCAAAATTGAAAATTGATTGTAAAAAAGTATATTGTCAAAACAAATTTGGTGATTTCACAACTGTAATTTAATATTTTTGTTGTTGTTGTTGTTAATTTACGTCGCACTAGATCTGCACAATGGGCTATTGGCGACGGTCTGGGAAACATCCCTGAGGTTGATCCGAAGATTTGCCATCACAATTTTGATCCTCTGCAGAGGGGATGGCACCCCCGCTCCGGTAGCCCGACGACCTGCACGCGAAGTCGAGCACTTTACGGTNTTTGTGCATGAAGCTGAAAGTTAAGTTCTGAATCATTTAACGAATATCTTTAATCGTAATTTATAATATTATATTAATGTAATTTGCACCGAAAAACAATAAATGTAAAAACGTTAATAAGATTAGACATTGATTTAAATAACTTTATCTGACGTGTTATGCTAACAATAATAAAAACAATCTTCTTAAACTCTTGATTCAGAAAACAAACGAAATCAAAAATGCAATAATAACAGTACTGGTAAATACCTTTAAATTAGGGATAAAAAAATATTTATAGGAAAACGATACCTTTTTGAGTTATATCAATTTTATACGGATGACAACCAAACCAATATGAAAATTGATGCGGAAAAACTGCTTCCTACCATGTGATTTCCGTGGTAGGTTTCAGGCCAATAAAAATGCACCGAAAACAATAGAAAACTGCTATACCATCATGAAACTTTCTTATACATAACGATATTTGATGCTGTTGTTGTTCATTTAAGTCGCACTAGAGCTGCACAATGGGCCATTGGCGACGGTCTGGGAAGCATCCCTGAATATGATCCGATGACATGCCTTCACAATTTTGATCCTCTGCAGAGGGGATGGCACCCCCGCTTCGGTAGCCCGACGATCTGCACGCGAAAACGATATTTGAAATGTAATAATTTGTCTATGAATACAAAACTGTATAAATGGCTTTTCGGAATGTAAAATTACTGCTCATAGTACAAGCAGGAAAAAGTGCAAAGGCAATAAGCATCCTATTGGTTAAGTATTTTACAGACATCTTCTTTCTTATACAGTGCGAATGATTTTATTTAAAAGAACTAAATACATATTTATAATGTTCTAAATCTTTTTTATGTACTCTTTAGAATGTAAATTGCTCACAGTTATGTACCAACTATTAGGACTTTACGTTGAAATGCTTCACGAACAACATGGCGAATACATTTTAAATATTTTCAAGTGCTAAAAACAAAGCAAAAAAATATATACATGTATTTGTCAGGCATAAAATTATCCGTTTAAAAGAAAACGCTAAACTATATTATAAAAAGAGTCAGTATCAATTTTTTTTTTCCATTTTAATTTTATTTACGGATGAAATTTTAAAATTTTTAATAAAATCCTTCTGATACCTGTATCTGAGATGGCACTGTGAAGAATCGCTGCTCCACACCAGGTGGCGAATTGTTACTAGCTGGTCTAGAGAGTAAAGACGGCTAGTCCGCAATGTTGACTACATTGCTGGCATCATTGTGTCGAAATAATGGAGAAATAACTCCCATAAATGGATGCAAATAGTTGACAACAGGCTATTGAGATAATGCTTTTGTTTTTATAATTTTTTATCGCTGCTATATCTCCAGTCTTCAAGAATCTGTTATAAAAACCTCAGTATTGCAATCTTTAAAATATATTATTAAGAATAATTTTCCGTTTTGTTAGCTTCCTACATTGCGAAAAACATTACATTTTCAACCAAATAAAGACATTTTAAAGAAATAGTGTTCCGTATGAGAAAGAATATTTTGTCAGTGTAACATCGCAGAAATATGTCTGAGGGTTTAGGTATCGTTACAGGAGTTTATTACTGACTTAAATTGGATTGTTTATACAGTTCTTTATATTTTTAACATATCGGTAAGCCACGAATATTTTAGCTTAAATATTGTTTACTTTATGTTTTGGCTAATTGCAGTTAATTTTTATTAAAAATTCCTGTTTTAAAGTATTGTTACTTTTAAGCAATGGTCGGAAGTACTTTACTACAAATAGTGAAATTAATGTAGTCGCTACTTTTTTTCATTGTTTGTAGTGTAGTATGTTATTTTTTTTTAAAAAAAGTAGTGTATGGAGTAGTGCGATGAAAAAAAACAGTAGTTTTCACTGATTCTTGATAACTTCTTTTAATGTTAGGTTTTGTTTATAAATACGGTTCTAACGCAATTACTTTTTCGAATTTGATGGGTACGAATCTTTGCTAGTTAATCAAAAGATGCAATGAAAATGACCCTGTTGCAGTAGCTTGACTGCTAACAGAAATTGCGAATTTAAAACTACGTATATATAATACTTAAACTAGCCATTACGAAAAATAAATAATCACTTTTGTCACACTTTTACACGCGAGTGCACACTCTTGAAACATTGATGTTATTTTAAAGTAAGGAACGCATTTTCGATGTATTTATTTTGTTAGAGGAAATAAAAGAACATTAAACAAATAAAAAATTACTTGATAATTTTGCATTTCTTAAATTAAATATTCACTGTCGAAAAAGGCATAAAATGATGAAAGTTAAATGAGCAAATTAAAAAAAAAATGCTTTGGAATAACATACTGGCTCCTGTAAACATTAATTGTTATCTTATATTTAATGTAAGCCGATTTCTTATTCAAAACCATTTTGAACCTGGGTGTACACATTAAGTTCCGCAGCAAGCTTCGTCTCCTTAAAGTAGGCAAGTAGTTACTACAATTTCTAGATAGTTTGTAGTCACTAAATTAGAAAAAAAGTAGTTACGGGTCGGGATAGCCTGGTCGGTAGGGCGCTGGACTCATGTCCGAGAGTTAGTGGGTTCGAATCCCACCGGCCGACGGCTCCTCTTGTAGTAAATGGTGACTGGTGCACGTTAAATCTGTCGAGTCGCAAAGTCCTCCATATTTCCATAACAATTCAGTACCGCTGGGGGTACTGGATTGGAGATCGATCGTTCTCTGTGATCGTGACGATCTGTGGATAAATTAATGAATGGATGTATGTATGGGTCCGCCCTATAAACGGGTGTGACGTATGGGTGTGGCAGAGGTCAAATTCTTGGCCAAAGATGGCGCCACTGGAAAACAAGAACAATCGCACTCCTCTGTCTAAACAGGCATACGTCAACAACAACAAAAAAATAGTGTAGTTTAGTAAACTACAAAAATAGTGTAGTTTTTCCGACCACTGCTTTTAAGCAATGTTTCAGATTGTACTACAATTTAATGTATTCATGCTTACATTTGCAACATGAGTATTACATGAAATGTTTATTATTTTTAGGTGACAGCTCCGAGTATTTCGCATTATCGTCGTCTTCCAGCAAATCAAGCATTTACTCAAATGGAAGTCTGTTTATTGAAAACATTGAAAAAGAAGATGAGGGTATATATCAATGCAACGTATCGAATGGTATAAAAAAATCTCTCATCAAGAGTGTCATGGTTAAAGTCATAGGTAGGTGCACTTCTATGCAATATGTAGTCCATGAGATTTATGTTGTATGGATGAATAAAGTCCTACTTATTTCTCTCTCTAGATTATTACCACAAAAATAAAAATCTGCTTATTTCTAAACATTCATACATTACATTTAAAAACATTTATCTACAAAATTTTTTTTTGGTTTCATAAAAAGAAAGATTTGCTTCGGATTTACATTATGAGTAGATGTGTTCAAGTTCATTCTACGGTTTTAGGAATATTTTTAGTCGAACAAGTTTGCGGATAACTTCTTGTGAATGCAAATCTTATCCCATAAATCCCATAAATCTTAACATTTATAATGCCGTCTATGATATGCGTCAGTATTTGTTATTTTTATAGGCATGTGTTTTTGTGTGTTTTTAAAAGTTCGCATTTTTTCTATAAAATATATTATATTTTGTGTATTATATTTATGATCAGTATCCTGGTCGACTATTAGTATCCCTGGATGGACCCTCCCCCTGGACGGGGTAGTATCGCTGGATGGCGGATCAGGGTAAAGCTTATATATTATATTAATGTGGTTCCTTCTTCACTGACACTACAGCCCCGATGGGGCCATGTGATTCCTCAGATTTTCCTTTCGTATCTTCCAGTGCTTGATTAAATGTTTCCAGTTCAGATATTCTGATGGTCTTAAGATATTTTATTTATGTAATATAATTGTCTTATACAATCAAACCTCGATATTTCGAACTTGAAGGGAGAGGAGAAAAAATTCGAGATACCGAAAATTCGTATTATCGAAAATCGCATGTTATCGATGGTAGAATAAAGAAAAATGCTGTTTACATACCTTATTTACTATTCCATATTTATTCTAAAAACACTTTTTACACTTAAAAAGATTCAATAGTTGTTTGCTTTGGAGATGTGTAAGACAGTTTGTCTATAGCACTTTCTAAGTGGACTATAGCTTTAAATGTCTCCTCTGACATATTTGGCTGCCTCTCAATAAATCTCCTTACAGTGTCCACTGCAGAAAGTGTTTGTTTGAGAATTGATTTTGAGAATTGACTTTCTATTTTTATTTTTTTTATTTCTTTTTATTTTCAGAAAAAAAAATCTACACTATTTATGGAAAAAAATTCAAGTTATCGAAGGATTAGGAAAGAAAAATTCGTGAAATCAAGGTTTTTTTAGCATTGAGAGTATAGAAAATTTGAAGGGAATTCTTTTTACTTCGAGATATCAAAAAATTCGCGAAATCGAGGTTCGAATTTGCGAGGTTCGACTGTATTATAAAAAACGAATGTCCAGTTATATTTCCATTTTTTAAATGCTTGTAATGACACGAGTATTTGCAGTACAATTCACGAAATAACTAAGAACGCAATTTTTAAAAAAATACCATTTGTGAAATTTACGCAGCCTGTGTGGAACAAATAAAGTTGTAATGAAACAAAATAAATCAAAGAAAATCCATGTAAGTATAATCCATGCGTTATTATATCCTATGCATCGTTTTCCTGAGACAAATGGGATTAAGGAATAGAATAGTTAATAATAATTGGTATAAAGTTCTGCACTATTGCTTACTTCTTTATTTAAATTCATATTACCAAAATGTGTATTTTTTATGTATATGTCCATTTTGTTCCTTCTTGAACATTATTCCTTGACGTTCTTACTGTTCACTTCTTGACGTTATCACTGTTTCTTGACGTTTTCACTGTTCACTTCTTGACGTTATCACTGTTCCCTGACGTTTTCACTGCTCACTTCTTGACGCTATCACTGTTCTTTAGCATTTTTATTGACACTTTTCACTTGTTCCTTGTTGAACACAGTTGAAAACTTTTGCAAATATTTTTTAAATATTTGTAATGAAGCGGTTTTTTACATTTTGATTCACAGTATAACTAAACAGGCTATTTAAAAAAATTACTATTTGTAAAATGTATGCACTCTGTGGTGCAATTATTACGTAATTAATATTATGTATGTGTAATTATTATATCCTATTCATCATTTTTTCAGACTAAAAGGATTGAATAATAAAATTATTAATAATTTGTATGAAGTTGTGTATTATTGATTACTTCTTTATTTAAAATTATAATACCAAATTTTATATTTTTTATGAAAGAGAGGTTTTATTGTTACCTCAACTATTACATGTTTAAGTTGTTGTTTTTTTGTAAAAACTCCTCAAAAAAATTTATTAAGTCACGCAGTCTTGGCGATCTTGAAGATATTATAACCAGCATGAATAAACTGTCATGCTATTGCTTAATTAATAATCTTTCACTCATATTGATTAAAGATATTTGTACAATACTCGCAGAGACAAAACTGTATGTCTGTAAATGCTTTTAAATTTGCTCGTTACATAATTTCTTCTTAAAGCTTACGTACATTTACTTTCCATTTCTTTCATTGTATTTAAAATTTTGCATTAATAAAAATATTTAAACATTGTATAGAATAATTTGTTATAAAAAAAATATATGCAATGTATACAATGTGTGCAGTAGTAGAGTACTTCGAATCTATATTAAGATCTATTTTACTTTATTTTAAAGATAAAAATATTGACATCTTTGTATCATTAAGAGCTTAAAGAAACAGCTCATAAAATTATTATGAGTGTGAAACCATAAATTCACCAATTTTCATTTGATTTAACGTCTTAATGTATTAGATGCATATATTTATATCACTTTGTTTAATCAGGTAAAAATCAAAATACCACACATCATAAAGTACATATTAAAGTGTCCGTATTTTAGAAGAAAATATAAATCTATGATTTATATACATTTTAGTTCCCTTATATTCCGAATGGCGGCGCTGTCTTACACTTTAAAGACTTATGGCTGAATAGTTGCATTTAAACGCCATGTTATCTAGACGTTCACTCAAATTAAAATAGTACTCTCCTGTATCAAATCTGCACGGATTCAATACTGCATGTTGTTGTTATTGGAACTAATCACCTTTTAGTAGAATAACTGTTGAATCAAATTAAAATGCAGTGCAACTACAATCTGACGATAATTCTCTTGGGATTTCAACTCATCTGTTTATCTGCCATAGCCAAAAGTAAGTATGCCTTGAATGCTATTTATTTATTTATTTTAAAATTCTTACACTGAATATTTAATTGATTGTATTATAGTATCGTTTTGTTTTATTACTTCCGTTATTTTCTCTGTAACAATAATGAGTAATAATTCTTTCTTTAGAAGATTTGTGTTTTCATTGTTTTTCATATCATCTATTTATTCTTAAAAATTTAACTAATCCTTAAAAATATCATCAGATATATTTAAATAGTTGCTAATTTGAATTATATATGGACATTAATGAATGAAAAAGATCATTAGAACAGCACAGTATGTATGCATTTGAATATTATTAAAGACTTCAAATCTAAGCATAGCTGGTTGAATTTATAATCTAAGTAGTTCTGGTTTATTTTTTTCATACCTATGTTTTTATGTTTGCAAAGAATAGTTTACAACTAAACTTGATTCAATTTTTCATCAAGTTGATTTTGTAAGTTCATTATTTATGAATACCTGTCGAAATTTTTATCATGATATGCAAGATATAATTTATTAAATATATTTTTTGTTGTTCTGTCAGGCTTTTGATGTAGATTTCGGTACAAAAACGCATTTTAGTCTTCTAACAGTCTACTAAATTTTATTATGGCATTTCAAATCAGTCTATGCCAAAGGAAACTAGCGTGAAAAATTCTTAATCTAATATAGTGTATGACATACATTCAATTTTACTTTAAAAGAAGAATCCAAATATTTACTCCTTTCCCTGGCTCTTATTTCTCAGACTCCTATATGTGTCACTGCTTTAAACATAATAACATCTGAATCACATTATAGTTGATATTATAATGATATGTTGATGTAATATTCACTTGCGTATCCACCGAAGACAGTTTGATCACTAATAGATATAATTTAAAATGAGCTAAAAATTCTATTTTTTGTTGCATAGAGGAAATATTTTTTATTCCTTTCATCAAGTTCACACATTTTTAAAATTTAATTTATTTATTCTTGTAGAAAATAAAACAACAAAAATAAATTTTCGTTAATTTCAAAAGAGTATTTCAGAAGTGGTGTTGAGAACTTAGTGAACAAATTTATGTAATATGTAGGTCTTTTTGCAGAATTATATGGTTTACTCATAAATTAAATTAAAGCATCTATACTAGGCCATCATATTTATAAAACCACCCTATTTTTATACCTTTTCTTAAAGATAAATAAATAATCCCCTAGAGTTCGTAGTCTACAAATAAATATTTAATCAATACATTCGGATTAAAAATAATAAACAAATTAAGCATGACGTGAACGGCAACAATTATTGCTTCATACTTTTTAACCCGACTTTTACACTCATGAATAGAAAATCGTGGAACTTCCTTCCTATTTTATTTGGTTTTATTAGTTTGTTTACAATGAACTACTATGCTGTATATTCGTCGGATATCCTTCACTACATCATTGCCTAAACGTCTTACTGAAGGAGTATCTAAGTGAAAGTTTTCCTAAACGTCATAGTGGTAGCTTAAATGAGGAATTTCTTAATTATTTTTTATCTGGAAGAAACTACCAGTAAGACTTTTTAATCCTGAATGATATTTGGGAGCAGCACTTGCGAAGTAACGTTAAAATTATGATTATTTTTAATTTGATTGTAATATCAGTGATATCAACGCTCGTTTTATCTGATATCGCCGTAAATCTAGGACGTAATTAATATAATATATGTCGCTGTTTAAGAGTTCCAACATAATCAGGGGTCTGTTTAAAAGAAATTTGGGTCCATTAACGGACCCTTCACAAAATATCTTTTCATAAAAACGGACCCTTCACAAAATATTTTAACTTAAACACGCATCCTTCACAAAATAATTTATCTTTTAATCGGATCCTTCAGAAATTTGTTTATCTTCATTATTGTTTTGTGAATCGAATAAACTCTTCTAAGGAAGGGGGGGGGGGGGGAAAGNCCATATCAACGTAATATCAACGCTCGTTTTATCCGATATTGCCGTGAATCTAAAACGTAATTAATATAATATACGTCGCTGTTCAAGAGGTCCAACATAATCAGGGGTCTGTTTAGAAGAAATTTGGGTCCGTTAACGGACCCTTCACAAAAGATATTTTCATAAAAACGGACTCTTTACAAAATAATTTATCTTTTAATCGGACCCTTCACAAATTTGTTTATCTTCATTATTGTTTTGTTATTCGAATAAACCCTTCTCAGGAAGGGGGGGGGGAGAAAGACAGATGTAAACAAACTAAATTTTGTCTTCGGCAGACGCTTCTTCCCTTATTTGTCCGAAATGAATATTCTGCTTTCAGCAGTGTAGGCTAAATACTAAATATTTATATATTGTATCGCTAATTTAGTAGCTGCAATGGCTGTTTATTTTTTAAAATTTTAATTTTTTCAATTATAATTTTACAGTGTTGAGCATAATCTTGCATGTCCTTACAATTTAAAAACTTCTCGAAAAAGTTTCTTTTTGCGGACCCTATTTGCACACATTCACAAAATCAGGACCCTGGTTCAAAGAATGTGACTTAACGTTTATTTTATATTCACAAATTACGAGTCATTTTTTCAGAATTTTACAAAAACGAACCTTTCACAAAATGCCTGGACAGACCCCTGATAATACCAGCACTAATTAATAACATCAAATATACAAAATACCTTACACCCTGATCTCGTACTAAAACGAGATTAATATAGAAGTATTTGGGGTAAGTTATCCAATGGAGGAGCGCATGCGCCAGCGTCAAAGTTTCAGCTCTGATTTTAACTTACCTCAATATAAATACGTAAATTATAATATTTATATAACCTGAATATTAAATTCTATTATATAGGAGAAAATTAAATGCAAAATATAATTTTAGGTGAATTGAAAATCCAGCCTTTCTTTTTCCCAGTTGAGTCAGTGATTGGGAAAAGAGTGAGCGCTACCTGCACTCCATCTACCGGAGAGAAAATGAGATTCAAGTGGTTGAAGGACGGCAAAGAAATCACTCAAAAGAAAAATGTGAACATCTTGAGCTATCCAGAACTGTCCAATATTGTC
The DNA here is from genome assembly GCF_043381705.1 of Parasteatoda tepidariorum. NCBI lineage: Eukaryota > Metazoa > Arthropoda > Arachnida > Araneae > Theridiidae > Parasteatoda > Parasteatoda tepidariorum. The sequence goes on along the minus strand of NC_092208.1, from coordinate 895,814 downwards.
ATAAATCCTCTTTCTGAAGATGATGATGGCAACTACACATGCGTTGTCAGTGCCAGAGGACTTTCTGGAAGTTATACCACTCCACTGAATGTTTTAGGTGAATTTATGTGTTAGGTTCGATGCTATGTTTGTCATGTCAGTTTTATTAGTAGTGAAAATTCAATCTATTTTGGACTGTACTAAAATAGTTTAAGAACGACTAAGCTTTTTTTTTGCAGTGTCTCCTTCGTGGAAAATTACTCCTCAAGATTACGATGCAGTCAGCGGAGAATCGATTATGTTACATTGCAAAGGATCCGGAAAACCCGAACCTTTCTCATTTTGGCAACGCGCAATTAGTAAGATTTTGTAATTTCAATATTGCAGAATTTAAAATGTGACAATGCTATTTTTTTTAAATATTTATTTTTTTACTGTGATGCTTTTACGGTTTTCTTCAAAACAATTTCCTTCATTTTTTTTATCATTCATTACAAAGGGATGCGTGCAAATGCCGTAGTGTTGGTATCTCGATCCAGATTGGTTGTTGAAATGAGGCATTTGTTTACGTTGGCAACTATTCTTTCCATTCTATTTCACTCAAGCCAAGCCCGTCAAGTACCAATTCTCTTAACTGACACATTCTATATTCTTTCACAAAGATTCTTTCCCACAGATATCGATTCCTTCACTCTATCATTCTTACTCAACACGAAGACAGGCGCGAAGCCGTGTGGAATGTAAACAAACTAAATATGCACTGGAGTTGCAAAGTACACAAAACAAAAATATATCACGGTTACAATCAAGCACAAAAGCAAATAATAAATCTAATTTAAGTAAAAGACGTAGACGAGAAAGAAATGTATTTCAACAAGTTTAATGTATGATGCGAGGTTGTAATTAATCACGTTAATTACATTTCATGTTAATGACCGAAGTTATATTTAATCACGTTAATTATATTTCATTTTAATTAACATTCTAACTTGTGAGAAGAAACTTAACTTGACGCTCCATTTCGCTTTTAAACCATCAACTGGAGCCTACGTCATAGGTCACATGTGCTGGTATGCGTGATCTTCTTCTTCTCGAAGTGCAAGTACCCAATTAAATAAACTAGTTGAAAAATATTGCGTACAGAAAAAAAAACTAAATTATATCTTTTATCTTTTAATATTCCCTATTTTAAAATGTACAAATATGTTGTTTCTTAATATACAACTTCTTAAAGACATATTGTTATTTAAAAAGTGTCATTTTAAGAATACGTGTATTTAAAATGTTCTAAATTATGAGCGAATTTGATTCTGATCTTCTTTATTATGTCTTTGTTTAGTATTGATCAAATTTATGTTATTTTTAAATGAATTTTACTCGAGAACTGAGTACAGCAATTATTTGTGAGCACTCATTTCATGTTTCTATCATTTATTAGGTCAAAATGTTGCTTTTGCACCGATATCTGTGTCCAAAGACGTAACCCTATTTAATAATGGAAGCTTGTTATTGTCTGACATATCGAAGGCGACGGAGGGGATTTACAAGTGTAATGTTTCCAATGGAATCGGAAAGGATCTTATAAAGTCTATTATTGTGAAAGTCACTGGTATGTCTGGTTTAATCATGTATTGGTTTTGTAAAAAGTATAAAACAACTTTGATATTTTTGCTGAATAAATCATGAAATTAGAGAGAAATCATGCCTTTAATGTTCAAACTCTTAAATTTCATTACATGTAAGATATTTCGATATTTTTGTAAAATTCAGTTCTTTCCTTTCAGTTAACAACATTAAATGTAAGATATTTCTACATGTAGGATATTTCTACATATAAGATATTTCTATGTGTGTAAGATATTTCTATGCATGTAAGATATTTCTACACATGTAAGATATTTCTATACATGTAAGATATTTCTATGTCTGTAAGATATTTCTACACATGTAAGATATTTCTATACATGTATGATATTTCTATAAACTAAACTCAGTGGCGCGACAGCCCATAGAGGGCCAAGACCTACTGTGCCCATCTCATTTTTCTTGACCTTGGGCTCTGGGATGCAGGAACAGATGTTCCTGTCAGGTGGTCAGCCGAACGCGGAATCCCCAGTGTTTAGTTCCCAAGCATGCTTGGTAATTAACTTTTATCGACCCACTGAAGGGATGAAAGGCTGAGTCAACCTTGCCCGGCCCGAGGATCGAACCATGGACCTGTGGCACGACAGCGCGAAGGGCTACCGCTCAGCCACCGGGCGTCATGATATTTCTATACATGCAGGATATTTCTATAAATGTAAGATATTTCTACACATGTAAGATATTTCTATACATGTAAGGTATTTCTATATTTTTGAAAAATCCAGTTCTTTCCTTTCGGTTAACAACATTAAATTCAAGATATTTCTATGCATATAAGATATTTCTATATTTTTGTAAAATCCTGTTCTTTCCTTTCGGTTAACAACATTAAATGTAAGATATTTTTATACATGTAAGATAATTCTAAATTTTTGAAAAATCCAATTCTTTCTTTTCGGTTAACAACATTAAATGTAATATATTTCTATGCATATACGATATTTCTATATTTTTGTAAAATCCTGTTCTTTCCTTTCGGTTAACAACATTAAATGTAAGATACTTACATGCATGTAAGGCATATTTTTTATGCCATGCGTGTACGATATTTCTAAACATGTAAGATATTTCTAAATATGTAAGATATTTCTACATGTAAGATATTTCTACATGTAAGATATTTCTACATATAAGATATTTCTATATTTTTGTAAAATCCTGTTCTTTCCTTTCGGTTAACAACATTAAATGTAAGATACTTACATGCATGTAAGGCATATTTTTTATGCCATGCGTGTACGATATTTCTAAACATGTAAGATATTTCTAAATATGTAAGATATTTCTACATGTAAGATATTTCTACATGTAAGATATTTCTACATATAAGATATTTCTATGTGTGTAAGATATTTCTATACATGTAAGATATTTCTATGTCTGTAAGATATTTCTGCACATGTAAGATATTTCTATAAATGTATGATATTTCTATAAACTAAACTCAGTGGCGCGACAGCCCATAGAGGGCCAAGACCAACTGTGCCCATCTCATTTTTCTTGACCTTGGGCTCTGGGGTGCAGGAGCAGATGTTCCTGTCAAGTGGTCAGCCGAACGCGGAACCCCCAGTGTTTAGTTCCCAAGCATGCTTGGTAATTAACTTTTATCGACCCACTGAAGGGATGAAAGGCTGAGTCAACCTTGCCCGGCCCGAGGATCGAACCATGGACCTGTGGCACGACAGCGCGAAGGGCTACCGCTCAGCCACCGGGCGTCATGATATTTCTATACATGCAGGATATTTCTACAAATGTAAGATATTTCTACACATGTAAGATATTTCTATACATGTAAGGTATTTCTATATTTTTGAAAAATCCAATTCTTTCCTTTCGGTTAACAACATTAAATGTAATATATTTCTATGCATATACGATATTTCTACCTATAAGATATTTCTATATTTTTGTAAAATCCTGTTCCTTCCTTTCGGTTAACAACAATAAATTTAAGATACTTACACGCATGTAAGGCATATTTTTATGCCATGCATGTACGATATTTCTAAACATGTAAGATATTTCTACCTGTAAGATTTTTCTATATTTTTTTAAAATCCAGTTCTTTCATTTCGGTTAACAACATTAAATTCGTCTGAATGTCTGTGGTATACCTACTGTGAGTATAATGTGAGTGATTTGAAGAGCTGCACAAAGAATAGAGGATGAAAAAATTCACAGATGTTTTCAAATTTGTGAACTTTACAGTTAAAAGAAAAATGATTTCCAATGGGTGAATAAATTTTAATCATTTTATTTTCCACATAAATATTGAAATATTTATTACGAGTAATAAGTTAAAAACTGAATATTATTTAGTGATCAGTTTGTATTTTAAAGTTTGATTACAAAGTTTAAAAATAATTTGTCAAATTTCAGATTTGACAAAGTCATGTAATATGTTTCATAAATATTTATATCAAATATGAAAAAATTGATATGAAAAAACTTACTTGAGCTATGATACATTTATTTTAACAAACAATCTGTTATTACGTTGCTTGGGTATAATTTAAATCAAACACCAAGATTCAATCGTTGCTATCATTTTTGTTGTTTCATATTTGGCTGTAACTAAGCTGTACTTTTCAATGCTACATTTCAAGACTGTATTTTCTTTAAGTTTCACAGTATGGAAGCAACAATATCGCATTTTATTTATTAAATATCCAGGACTTTTCTGCAAAAATTTTGTGCTTTTAAAATTTCTTGCCTTTTTCAGCAATAAATAATTTGAAGAGTTGAGCTACTAATCACATTTATTAAAAAAAAAAACTGTGTATGGATTTACTCGCATTATGATACTTCTAATAAAAAATGTGTTTGATTTTTTTCCCCTAAAAATGATGGTAAATTGTCCGGGGAGTTCATTTCAAGCTGTACATCTCATATATATATCTTAAACGTATTAGAGTAATCTTATTGCTGATATCGATACTGAAGTTTTCGGTATCTGTTTAAATATTACAAATAAATCTGTCGATGTATTTATTGATCAAGTGATTTATTAAATTCACTTTATTCAATATTATGATTATTACATAAAATTTCATCACTACTCTCTCTGCTGTACTTTTAATGTTTACTTACTAATCAAAACATATATAAGTTAGTCTGCACTTCAATCAATTCTCATTGTTGATCTTCTTCTTCAATATCTATTATCATAAATTTTTATATGAGCCCATTCTTATGAAATTCATAAAATTTTTTTAAAAAATCAATTAGCTGTTTTATATTGAGCATTTCGTTTGTCTTTGAATTTATTTTCAATACTTTTCTATATTTAAAGCCATCTTTTGTATTTACTTCAAAAAAAATCGAATGTGCGATAATGTTGCATGAGTTACGCTTCTGATCTTTCTATTTTCGGGTTGACTTTTTAAAACTCTAACTTTTTTGCCGTCTCTATACGATTCATTACTACTGGGGGGAAAAAAATTCCGATTTTTTTGATATTTTTGTGATGATATTTTTTAACAGATCTTCGATACTTTCGTGTAATTTCGAAACTGCAATAGGTTTCTCTCTTCGGGCTACAATTTTTAAAACGACATTTTAATTCTATTTTTTGTCAAAATGTACATGTAGAAAAATGTTATAAATAACAAGGGATAGCGTAAATGTTGAAACAAATTTCTACGAAAATCACGGCAAATCATCAAGAGTAAAATTGCACTGCAATTAGTGCCCGGAAATGTCTACAGGGGCTCTTTCCTATTGTGAATTGTTCCTTTGCGTGCTTCTGAACAAGTCATTACAGCGATAGCTCCCTTAGCCGCGTACAATGACATTATCGGGCATGGGTTCGTATGCAATTTTAATCCTGATGATGTGCAATAATTTTCTTAAGAATTTGTTATAATAATTACGCGATCCCCTGTTATGTATACAATTTTTAAACTCGTACATTTTGACAAAAGAAAAGATTAAATTCGTCGTTTTAAAAAAAACTGTAACTTCGAGATAGAAATTGATTGCAGATTTGAAATTCCCATATCCGAATTAAGTAAAATCAAGTGTTTGTATAAAGGAAACAAAAGATTTGTTCTCAGCAAAATTAACTCACAGAGCTTCAAATCGTAAATCAATAATTTTTTGAAACTGTTATTTTTTAGTAATACGATATTATTGCGTTTCAGTAATCTTTTAAATAGTTATGGGTGAGGCCGTAAGGCCCATCCGTGAACACTTTAATCCGGTGGCAACCACCTCAACAGCACGAGAGAGCTAAACGAGTGCGGACTCAACGGCACAAGGCCTCGAGTCACGCACGAGCATAAGCGCCACAATTATGTCCAATGAAAAAAGAGGAGTTGTGAGAGAGCGAAAGCTCGTGTTCAGACTCATATTGCTGTTCAGTGGGTCATGACCGACACGCAACAGAGCTGTTCTGCACAGCCATGGAACTTAACTCGAACAAAGAGACAACCAAACCCTTTTTAATTACATGTTTGTAAATATTACATAATACAAACTCGAATAGTTGTAAATATATAAAAATTCCTTCTACTCTTATTCCCATGTATGTCGAAATGATTATCTTAAAACTGTTCGTACTTGATACTTGTATTCGAAAACTAATATGTATTACGCCGAATATTATATTCCTGATCTCTATTTTTTTTATGCATTCTATATTATATATACCACTACTTTTATATATTATATACTTGCATATATTATATATACATATATATACTTTTTTATATATTATACGTAACATTTCTATTTATTTTCTTGTTAGATTCAGCGAAAACAAAAGTAGTTATTACCTTTAAAAAATAGCTCGACAGCTGTATTTTCTGAAAAACTTCATACAGGATAATTCTAAAATAGATGTTGCCAAGTTATTTAAAATCGAGCTCTATCCTATTGCTCAGGTTTTGCAATATTAGGTCACCTTTCCATTTACAACAGTTTCTATAATATATCTTATTAAATTTTTAATGTTTTTTAATAATTTATTTCCCGAATGTTTAATTATTGGTTATATTTTATCACATTAATAAAAATAAACACCCTTATGTTCTAAAATCCGTTTACCTATTATGGGAAAATAATAGCATAATTACATTGAAATGTACCATACATGTTTTTAAATACATGCATATTTAAAAGTAATTAAAGTCAGAAATTACCGCGATATTTTGTATGAAGAAAATATGGAGTTGGTTCATTCAAGGAATTTCACATTATTTGTAAGTATGCTTCTTTTTCCTTTAAATATGTTTCTTTATGTATGAGTTTCTTTTCATATAATGTTTAAAAAAAATTTTATAATTTTAGTAAATATAATAAATTAAAAAGTTATTTAATATTACCATTATAAATCTTTATACTGTGTTATGCTTATATGAAGTCTACTTTTTATGTTTAAAATGCTATGAATGTTTTTAAATTTGGTTACTTAAACAAACACAAGTAATTTTAATTAATATTTACTTACATGCTCCACTAATTATGACAAAATAATCTTTGTTAACATGTGTATCGTTTAAATATTCACCAGATGGCGCTAAAGTGCTTTGTGAGAACATTCTATAGTATGTATGTATTTACTCTGCGTCTTGCAATGCCATGTTCTGAATCAGTCTTGCATGTAGACGATATAGATGCGTTACTACTAATCTTCAAACCCAATCTCATCTATTTTTTCTAAAATTAGTAAAAATGTTTCGATGCAACTTTTTTCTATCGTTTGTGTTGCACTCAGTTTTCTCTGCAATTGCATTTGGTGAGTTGTGTGCAGCATCGCTTTATAAAACATAACTATTTGCCGAAACGTTCACTGCTTTTGTGTTTTTTTAAACAATATAAAATAATGTTGTATAATATAAAATATTATAATTATAATCATATAAAATAATATTACATGATAAAAATATTGGATCTTTATGATTCATTTTATGAGTTAAATTCCATTCGAAATCCATCGTTTTATTTTTTTGGAATATATCATTAAAATGAGCAAGTATTATTATTGTAGTTTATAAATATAGTATTATTCTTTGTATCAAACGTCTATTATATGATAAATGTTTATGTTTAAATACTCTAAGTAAAAGATTGGATCACGTGTTATTTTATTTTCTAATTATCGTTTTCAGATTCATGGAAGATCCAACCGTTCAACTTTCCAAGCAGTGCAATGGTTGGCGAACGTGTGTCAACCGTGTGTTCTACTTCAGGAGGAAAAAGATTGAAATTCGAGTGGTTGAAAGATGGCAAAAAATTGACCGAACAGCGAAATATTAAAATTTTATCTGTTTCTGATGTTTCCACTCTTATTATTGATCACGTATCCGAAACAGATTCCGGTAATTACACCTGCCAAGTTATTTCTGAAACAAAATCCGAAAAATTTGTTTCCGAGTTGGTTGTAAGAGGTAAATATATATTGCATTAAATAGTTAACAAATGCATGCTTTAATGGAAATATTTGCAGTTTAGTGAAATACTATATGCCATTTCTATTTATATTACTTTATATCAATTCCTTTTGCCATTTTTATACAATTTATATAATAGGTGATAACTAATTGTTTTGTAATTTCGACGTCTAACATATATTTTTAAAATCTCTTTTAAAAAATGACGTTACAAGCACTCGTGATGCGCAACTGATTAAAAATTAATTAGTGAAAATTAATGTTAGCAATGTGACATTTAAATGTGAAAACGTTAAAGCCTTTCAAAACCGAACGCACCATATCAACGTTTAAATATTGCAAAGATGGAATTTTTAATGAAATCAAATTATTTGTTAGATATATTCTAAAAGTGATGATTTTTTATTTACTTACATTGGTTAAAATAGTAAGAGAAAAATGGAGCAATTATTATCTTCAATACTTTTAAACTTTTCTGTCCAGTTTTGACTTAAATTTAGTTTCAATCTGAGAATTAAATATTTTTTAAAACTATCATTTTTTTAATATTTTTTTTGCTATCACTATTTTGGTTATTATTGATGCGTTTGTAGAAATTGATTTCATAAATACACGGTATTTGCACAGGATAATCCTTTATATATTATATTACTTTTTGTAAACCAATATAAAATAAGAACTAGTAATTGAATTCAGAAATTACGCTTAGTCAATAAATGTTTATAAGTTAGTTTATGTATTTTGTCAACGTATAGCTTTTAAACTATTTAGATAGTCGAAGTTTAAAATTAATAACGAAAATCAAGCATCAGACTGTTTGCTTATAATGATTTATTATCGTCATTTTTGAACTAGTAACTAATTTTTTTTTTACATAACTTACGATTTTCTAAACACGCATGTTTTTTTGTCTTAATATTAATTGTTCTTTTTTTCTTTAGTTCCACCAGAATGGTTGATTATTCCGACTGATAAAGATATTCTGGAGGGTGAAATGGTTATAATACCCTGTTCTGCAAACGGGAATCCAAAACCATCCATAATTTGGAAAAAGCGGAACGGTAATAACATTTTTACGTTGTATTATTTTTCACACCTTACAAAACTATACAAATACTTCATGTAACGTAATTTCAAATAACAAAATCAACGGGGTGAATTTACTTTTTTAACGAGAACGTGCATGCCAAAATGTTTGCTCAAAATTTGCTGTAACTAGATTTTGTTGTTCTCTAATCTGTCCTTTTTTTGCTCTAAAAATTTAAAATAAAAATATCGTTTACATTTTACTATGTTCCTTACATGTAGTGCAAAAAACCTAACCAAAGTACGTTTTTTTCACCAATGTATTCTTCCGCTCAAGAAAAAAGTTCTACTCCAGAAACATTATAACATACAATGTATTCCAAAATGCATTAAAAACGATTTTCAAGTCATTAAATCAACAAATAAACAACAAATCAACAATCAATCAAATTAAAACAACAAATCAAGTCATTAAAACAACTGTATTAAACTTCCCTCAAAAACGAAGGTTTGCATAAAAAGTTGAAAAACGATCATTTCAATGAAGTTTGTAACATTAATAATTTAAAATAGAATTAATTTTTAACTAGTTGTTAGTTTTTATTTCAAGTTAATTATAGTTTCCAAAGTCTTATATGTAAGGTTATAAGTGATTTATGTGTGAAATTATTCGTATGTTATTTTGCTATAACCTAAATTGTACCAAAAAGAATGAAAATTACGTTGGAGATTGCTCGATAACTCTCAATCACAACGCTAAAATTATATATATGTTACCGGCAAAGTTTGGAATCCGGCATTCTATAGAATGCCTATGCATTGCATATAATGCCTAAAATTAGTTCGCAATGTATAAAACGATTTATATTTTACACATTTCCTAGGCATTCTATAGAATGCCAAATGAGAAACGGGCAAAGTGTAAGATCTTCTGTGGCCACGTTAGTAAAGGTGATGAAATGGATATTTTGTGCAACATTTGTTTCTAAACTGAAAATAATTGTGACATTAATGTGAATTTTTTCCGTGAACATTTTGTTTCCCATAATAAGAAAGACATAAATTATGTTTCGTACAACTTTCATTTTTCTTTACGCATTTTGAATAAACTTTTTTTAATGACACTCTCATTATTTTTTCGAAATAAAATTTTTATTTTTGAGAAATGAACATAATTTATATAATAGCCTTTTCAGGGCGTTTTTTTCATACTTTGCCTAAATAGCATTTGTTATTCTACAGAATGCCTAGGTATTATATACAATGCCTAGGGAAAGTATGTAATGCTTCTCATATTTCATACCTTGCCTAAAAACATCTGGCATTATATACAATGCCTAGACATTCTATAGAATGCCGGCGTTTCATACTTTGCCGGTAACATGTATATAATCAAAGTTATCATCATCCATTTATAAACTAAAATATCTTTTAATTTTAAAATTGATAATAGTAAAAAAAAAATAATATAATCTCTGAAAGTAGTTTAATTTAAATTTTTTAGTTACATAATTCTTTGATGACTTATCTAAATATAAAATTTATTTTCTTCCCTCCTCTTAGAATAGGACAACGTGTTATGTTTATTTCTATTTTTCAGAAATCGATGGTAGATTCCATGATCTAGATATTGAAAAATTAGAGAAAAAGAATAAATTTNCAAGAAATTACACTTGTGTTGTGAAATCAGATTACAATTCTGACAGTTACACAACTTCTTTAGTGGTATTCAGTAAGTTCCAATTATATTTTTCGTTAGTTATTATACATTTGCACTTTTTTTAAATTTCTGTAACACTATTGACTGATGTTAACTGTTCCATTTTTATGAATTTTAAATTTTTCAAGATTACTGAATGGAGGTTAATGTTTAAAAACAAATTTTAATTAATTTAAGTTTGTTAAAGTTTTTTAAAATTATTTATACTGATTATTTTTTTGCTTACCTTACTCCAAAAAGGAGAGAAAAAAAATTAAAAAATAATGAAATTATTAATATTGCAATCAAATAGCATTCGTAGTTTACTATTCAATTATGACTCATGTAACATGTTTTATAAATCACAATTTGTATGGAAGCTTTTGTAAGAAATAGGTTTAAGAGATGAAAACAATTTAATCAATCTTTACATTGCATATTGCGGAATTATCCAATGCATTTTGACTATTAGATATTTCATATTAAAATATTCGTTAAAAAAACTTTTAATGATGCAAGCAAAGTCTTTGAAACCACAGGAAGACAATTATTGAAATTTTATTGAAGCTTTAGAATAAATTAGTTGCTGTTTTTATCCTTTTAATAGATCTCAGCTTTTTTGAAGAAAGATTTTAAATTCACCTATTATAAAAACTTGCATGTTTTCATGATTTTTTAAGTAGACGATAAATGAAGAAAACCTTTTGCTATAAATTTTTCAAATATTTATTCTAATTTAAAAAACTAAATATAATTTATAGGTTTAAAACTATACGAAATATATATTTTTTATGAAAAAAGTAATGCAACAAAAATTAATAGATAAAGAGAAATACCTGTAAACGCTTTTAAACTTTCGAAATACAAAAAAAGTAGAATTTTCATCTAACTCAAATAAAGACTGTTTATTTTTTTACTTGTCAAAGCCATTTAAAGAAAAATAATTAAACAAACTCTAATATGAAGTAGCTCAAATTTTGAATTAATATAAGAAAAAACTTAATGGTTCTTACTCAAAAAAGTGTTTTTAGATGTTTCTTTTTATTTCTTTTCCTTTAAAATTTTGAAATTTTATATCCTAACAGTAAATCTAAAGGATCATATTATTTTAAACGAAAATATGTTGTCTTTAAGTAATTTGTTTCATAAAATATCTCAGCTCCGGCATCATGGAAGCTGAAACCTGCAGACAAGGAAATATTGTCAGGAGTTAGAACTATCCTTAATTGCGCAGCAAAAGGAAAGCCTGAACCAACCATACAATGGTACTACGCCAGTAAGTTAACTTTAAATTTTTAATGTCGATGACATCTCTGTTTAATGAATGTTTTGCATTAAATTCCTTACCTTAAATGTTTTTCTAATCCAAATCCCAATGTTTGATGGTTTTTCAATGATAGAAAAACATAATCTTGATGATAACCATCAATAATTCCATCATATTTTTTGATGGTAACCAACATAAGTAACCATCACACCTCGAATAATTCCCTCGGAATTCGGACCGATTAATGATGGTCTAACATAAGAATGGCAACTTGTTTTGATGGTTTGTTCTTGTTGAACCATCAGGAATGTCCATCATAGTTTCGTAGAAATCAAATGTTTTAACGATCATGAACCACCATCATCCCAATTCGAACTGATTTATGTTGGGCAAGCATAAAAAACCAAATTGTTCTGATGGTATACTGCTGAGAACCAACAAGAATTATCATTAAACCATCATAAAAATGCATAGTTGGAACCCTCATGATCATCATGGATTGTTGCTCCATGAGAGTCAAACTTGTCTTGATGGTTAACCGTCATACTATTAAAGTCACATTTTCCATCATCGAATGATGGAAGTTTGTTGGCATATCAAAAACCATGAACAATTAATGGAAAATGCTAGATGATGGTGACCATCGAATGATGTTGGACTATCATGAGTATCCCTGAAACAAAATAAACCATCAAAAAATTTTGATGGAACCATCCAGAATTTTGACTTGGGAACATACGATAAAACTGAAGTACAATTAAAGGCTTCTTTGTTATGAAAGATAATTGACATTGTAATCGCAACACTGCTGTTGTAAATGAAGTAGTATATTAGAAAATTAAATGTAGAAATAACGCACACATCAAGTATCTAATACTTCTTCGTTATAACCGAATATCTTGATAAATATTTAAAATATTGAAGTGTAGGAAAATATAATAATAATTGTATTTCTTATTTTTCTTCTTCTAGTAAACAAACCTGCGAAAATAGCATTATATTTTAAGTAAGATTTGAAATACCACACTACAAAATAGATAATTTTAACAAATGTGTTTATTTGTGATGTTAGAACTTATTGAGTCAAACCTCTTCTGAAGAAAATTATGAATACTTTCATGGAAATATTAAAGTTTTTTCCTTTGAAATGTTTGTATTAGTAAGTAAATATACTTTAATCATCACTCGCATTAAACTGTGAGAACTATAAATGGTTAAAAATTAGTTTTTCTTGCACTTTATAACATCCATCAGAAAAATATGCTAACATTTATGACAAATCTTACGTATAACTTCAATATTTTTTTTCTTCAAATACTGTTAAATAAAATTTAAATAAAAAGAATTTAAAAGATGTATTGCAGTACAATTTAATCAATAAGTTTGTTTTCTTGTGAGATTAGTCTTAAAAGAATGAGTTTTTACAGAAACTATGAAAAAATTAATTTTAAGATTCGTAATAAATCTTAAGCAAGGCTTTAATAATTTTTGCTTCAAATCCTTTTAAATAAAATTTCACTTGAAAAAAGGAAGTCACTGGTTCATTAGAATATAATAACCAACTTAGTCTTCAAAAGAAAAAACAAATTTTATAAAAACTATGAAAAAAAAATTTTTATAAGATTTATTACAAATCTTAGGCAAAGCTTTAATAGTGTTATCTTCACATCCAATTAAATAAAATTTATTTTAAAAATTTTTTTATCTGGTGTTTAGTAACCAAGTTTGCTTTCCTGTCAGATTAGTCTTGAAAAGGAAAAACAACTTTTACAGAAACCATAAAAAAAATCGTTTATGAGATAGTTTCAGCTTCCATAACCATAAAAAAAAATCGTTTATTCGATAGTTTCAGCTTCAAAAACTATTAAATAAAATTTCGCTTAAAAAAAAAGAATTTATCTCGTGTATTAGAATTTAATTACGAAATTTGATTTCCTGGGAGATTTCTCCTTGAAAAGGAAAAACGACGCTTACAGAACACTATAAAAAATATTTAAGATTTACATCAAAAATTGTTCTTCAATTATACCTAATTATTAAATTGCACCTAGATCTTTCACATTTTTTGTTTCAAAATTTATCCGATAAAATTTCAGTAAAAGTATACTTTATTAGATGCGTTAAAATTAAATAATGAAGTTTGCTTTCCTGTCAGATTAGTCGAAGAAAGGAAAAACAACTTTTACAGAAGCCAACGGAAAAAAGTATTCTGTGAGGGGAATTTCGCTGAATGGCGTTAAAAAATTTTTTTACTCAAATGCTATTAATTAAAACTTTACTATAAACATAATTCATGGGAACTTTTGAAATTTAATCAGCAAGCTTACTTTTCGTGTGAGATTAGTCTTTATAGACTGAACCAATTTTTGCAGAAGACTATAATAAAATTATTCTTTATAAGATTGATTAGAAATCTAATCTTTAGCTTTAACAAACAATTAAAGCTTTAGAAATCTGTCTAAAGCTTTAATTGTTTGCTTCAATTGATTTTTTTAAAAAATTTTATTTATTTATTTATTTTTTGCTAAGAAGTTAGCCCGAATAAATGAAAAAAACTTATTCAAAAAACTGAGAAAAATAATTCTGTTTCAGATTTATGACAAATCTTACCTAAAGCTTTAATATTTTTTTTTTTGCGTTCATAACAATTAAGTAAGGTTTTTTTTTTTTTAAAGAGTAATTTATTAGAATTATTCAATTTTAAACACTAAATCTGATCGAATATTTCCTCGCTTATCGTTCAAAGGGAATGCAGATTTTATAAGAACCTATGGAAAAGCCAAATCTTCGTAATACTTTTTGCCAGTATTAGTATTTTTTTAATTTCTATTAAGTATAGGAATTATTTGAATAATTATATTTTGATCACTCACTTTACTTTTCTGTAAGATTAGAGTTATGAACGGAAAACAGCTTATACAAGAATGGAGGGGAAAAAAAGATTTCTAAAAAATTTCGATAAAGTAATAATTTTATTAGTTTTAATATCAAATAAAATTTTTATGAAAATGTAGCGAATTTTTATAAAATTATGAAGAAAAAACGTTTATTTAAGATAGTGTGTTATTAATTTCTTGATATTATAACAGACACTAAAGTAAATTAAACTTTGTGTTATTTATACATTTCTTAAAATTGTTAATTTCTTTAAGTAAATTTTTTTCGTATTTCTTTCTATACATTCTTTAGCATTTTTTGCATATATTTTTACATAAAACAAAGTTTTTACTTTTTTTTTGCAAAATTTTATTTTCAATGCCTTTTTCTCAGTGTTAATTTTTTTCAATTATATAGAATCCTAATAACAAAGAAATTTTTACGAAAAATGTTATGAATTTCTATGAAATTATCAAGATAAGTCGTTTATTTAATACAGTGTGTTATTAGTTTAAGATGATAACAGACACTTGAGTAGATTATTACTTGAGTAGATTAAAATTTTTGTTATTTGTACATTTCTTAAAATTGTTAGATTTTTTTAGTAAATTTTTTTTTGTATTTCTTTTCTATAAACTCTTTTAACATTTTTTATGTTTTTTTTAATATAAAACAAAGTTTTTACTTTTATCTTTTGCAAAATTTTACTTTCAATGCCTTCTTACAGTGTTAAAAATATTTCTAATTGTACAGGTATAGAATTCTAGCAACAAATAAATGTTTATGAAAATGTAACGAATTTTTGTGAAATTATCATGAAAAGCAGTTTATTTAAAACAGTGTGCTATTAGTTTAAGATGATGGCAGACGCTTGAGTAGATTAACATTTTTGTTATTTATACATTTGTTAAAAATTTTAATTTCTTTAAGTCTATTTTATTCGTATTTCTTTTTTTTAAAAACTCTTTCAATATTTTTCGCGTTTTTTTGATATATATAACTAAAGTTTTACTTTTATCTCCTTCAAACTTTTTCTTTTAATGCCTTTTTCAATGTTGAAAAAGTATTTTTAAAGCTAATTGACGTATTTATATTTCAGAAAAGGAAATGTTTCTTTTTTCTCCCATTTCATCTGGAAATGTGTACCAAATTCTTCCAAATGGATCCCTTGTGTTGAATTCCACTCACAAATCCAACGAAGGTTTGTACAAATGCAATGCTAGCAATGGAGTCGGTCATCCTTTGGAAGCTACTCTCACATTGATGGTCATCGGTAATGTTTTCTATCACATATTTATTTCAAAGATATCGAAAGAAATGTTTCTTTCTAACTTCAGTATTCTAACAACCCATTTTGTAATTAGATTTCTCTGTCACATTTATACAATTGAATTATTGTACTATGCATTTAACTAAACCCCGAAA